>NW_011368643.1:30016-36220 GCF_000735185.1 Notothenia coriiceps | reverse complement strand
ACCCTACTTTTATAATTTTCTAATCATAAATCTAGTCGCCAGAAGCAAAATGCTAACGTTATGCTACAAACAAACTACAGCAGGGTCGCTGCTTCAACGTCACGCCAATTTAAGATCCATATTCAAAAATACAGATTCAAAATGGTACAAGTTGAAGCGTTAGTTTGAACAGTTTGCAGGAGGCAGGTACTTGCTTTCAAGCAGAACACGGGGAAAAACAAACTTAGCGGGAGTGTTTACGTGTTCGGGGTAATGACGTACAACGGCCTCGACAACTTCTCTAGTCCTATTCAGCCACTTGTTAACAACCATCGTTTTTCAGACAGGTAAACTCTTCACCAGTGGGGTCACTGCTGATGTATTTAATGTCGTAGAACAAAACGTGATCTCTCTCTTCAATTTGTGTCAAACACAGACCTTATTTCGGGCTATTTTCCAAAAACCTATGGAGAAGTTGCATTGCTTTTTGGCGAAGGAACCGGAAGTGGTAAAATGCTAACTTACTTCCGGGTTTTAGGACGCGTCACTGTGGCACTCTATGGCATCGGTGGTAATACTGCACATAACGATAAGATAAATACAGTGAACATTAAGGGGATGAGTTGATACATACAGTAGTGGTCAACCTTAACAAGCCAATAATGGATAATCATTTCATAAAAGGACAAATGTATTGATAATTAATGAACACGAAAATGTTAACTCTTCTTGAAATTTGTTGGAAATGTAAAATCTCCCTGATTTTCTTTTTTTATACAGATTTTGTTGTAGTCATTCATGACATATCACTTTTGTTGATCCTATTTGCTTGTTAATATTGTGTTGGCAGTAGTTCTCATCAAAACTGAAACAAGCACACGATCACACCTGTTTTGGCTAATCTGCAACATGATGTCCGGAAGCAGAAAGTAATGGAAATTGTTTAATTCTTCATGACACTGATTCTGTTAGTCTTCACATTTCTGCTTCACAGTGCAAATGATCTGCTCACATGACACATGGTAAACCACTGATGTAAGACTTAACACCTTAAATCAGAGCGTAAAAAAGGAAAGAAGAAAAGAACTAAGGAAAAAGTTTAAACCCAGTGTCCACATTCACACTCTCTCATCCCACTGCCCTTGAAATAATGAAGGTTTGATCGAAGGTCTATTTGTTACTCTCAAGTAAGACGCACTGAGATTTCAAAATGTAGTATCGTGTATACGTTTAAATATATTTAATTGAATTATCCTATTACTTTAATATAACACAAATCTAAAATGTTAAAAAACTGAGTTTGAATTTGCATGCCAATGTTGCATTTATCATGATTTTGCATTTGTCATTGTCTATGATGTCCGTCTGTGCATAAACTGTCAAAAATGGTTCACTTAATTCTCTCTAAAATATGATTATGGAGATTTTACCCGAGCAAGTATGTAGTTTGTTGAAAATTGAAATTTTTGAAACATTCCTCATACTTCAAAATAGATGACTGCATGTAGAAAAGACAAGAAAAAGGGTACTTACAATGTGGTTTCTGGTTCGGATAATTCGCTGAACTGTGTGCTTCCATTGGAGCGCAGAGCACCAGGGGAAGCCTTGTCACTTTTGCTGCTTCCAATACTGCTGCCCAGACTCTCACAGCCATCGCTCTTACTCTTCGGAGACTTCTGGAAAGAGCTGGCTGTGCCCGCCTCAGCCTGCCATAGGAAGCAGGAGCAGCGAGTCCTCAGCTCTTTGTAAAAACGATTTGGCCGCAGGGTGGACAGCAGCCACGGACATCCCAGCAGGTTCTTGAACGCGGTGCGAAACTCCGGACTCCTGCAGTAGATGATAGGATTGAGGCCAGAGTTGATGTAACCCAGCCAGTTTAACAGTCTGAAGATCTTCTCTGAGGGAATATCTCTTTCAAATGCGTTGATGATGTTGGCCACAAAGAACGGCAGCCAGCACACAGTGAAGGTCCCCATGATGATCCCTAAGGTCTTCAGGGCCTTGTGCTCTTTGACGAGCATCAGCCGTGACGGCCGCCGCTTGGCGCTCTTTCTCTGCAAGGTGCTCGGGGCTGGACACGCGTTTGGCAGGATATTGTTGATGTAGGGGCTAACTTGCGCTGTTAGACAATCATTCTGGAAACGCAGGCGATTCTTATCTATGAGCTGAACCTGCCGTGTGGCTATTAGAAAAACTTTTGCATAAACAAATATCATTATGAGCAGTGGAATATAAAAAGACACGATAGAAGATATAATAGCGAAGAACCTGTTGGTCACAAAGTCACAGCATGTAGGGGTGTCGTAGCACTTTTTTGCCTCCTCGTCATCATCTCTCCAATACCCTTTCATAATCGGTACAAAGGAAATTAGAGCGGACACTACCCACACTAGGCAAACTATTACCCTGGCGCGCCACTTGTTGAGGAGAACTTTGTACCTGAGAGGCCTCGTGATGGCTATATATCGATCCACTGCTATGATGCAGAGCGTCTCGATGCTCGCCGTCACACACAGGACGTCCACAGAGGTCCAGACCTCACAGAACGTGTCACTGAGCTGCCAGTTTCCCGTCACCACTATAGTGCCCCCCAGAGGCACTACGAGGACCCCCATGATGAGGTCAGCACACGCCAGGGACATAATGAAAATGTTTGTGGTCGTCTGTAGATGTGAAGTACGAGCTACAGCGATGATCACCAGCAGGTTTCCTACCACTATGGTCAGTATGATGAAGACCAGAACGATGAGGCTCCAGGGGCCCACCGCATCGTGGTACGGATCAGTTCTGTTGGGCACATAGGAGGCAAGAGTGCTCAAGTTGCCATCCATTATAATAAGCTACAGGTTGTTTTTCTCACGTTAACAAAACTGAAGAATCTGCTTTCCTTACAAGCATCATAAATCTGCTCACTAGATAATAGTTATTATTCTTGACTTTCCGGTTGCTGCTTACATTTCACAGCTTGGGAGTCCGGTTTGGCTGAGTTCAAAAGGCAGTAGTGGCTTTCCATGTTTCCAGATGTGATGACCAAGATTTTTTTTTTAGTGCAAGTTCTTCTGGTGCGGTCAACCAAAGCATGTTCTCTAAAAAAGATGTATCCACAAGTGTCCACAAAGCTGAAACAATGTTAGTTCAAGAAGTGACAGCACTTTCACGAATCCGGGAAGCGTTAACATAAAGCAAAAACAGACTTTCAGAAGTAAAGTATCCGGACGTGTCCATTTAGATAAATCCACTGGGACTTGAGGAGTTTGCTGTGTTTTCCCTGAAGCTTGCAGGAGCTACAATGCCACAGTTGGACTGTTGGAGACCAAGCAACAGTGACGCCGTTGGAAGAACCACCAGAGTGCACCAGAGTGGCTACCCACTCTTTTTTTTGCTATCTCTCTCTCTCACCCTCTCTAGCTCTCTCTTGCACAGACGCACACACACACAGACACACACACACTCTCTCACTGCAGGTTGGCCAAGATTGTATTGGCTCTAATCACACCCTGACTGAAGGGAGAGGGGAGGAGTTGAAAAGTGTGTCTGTGCGCTAAAGCCCCATAAAGGGATCACTACCCTAATAGAGTCACACACACATATGCAAACAATCACACACATACTTTGTAACCTATATACCCGTATACACACGTGAAAAAGAACTACTCCTGCATCAGAGAGTGTTAAAACCCCAACAAGATGTTTTGGCATTCACAGTGTTAACTGGAAAGAGTAAAAGTATGTGATGACCATCCAGTCCTTATTCTTTAATGTCACTGAGGTTGTGTTGGATGTAGCAGCTCCACTAAGCTTGTTAACTCATTAACTGTCACTTGAATGTGTCAACACTGAAAGGCTTTCCACTGCTGGCTTCAAACACACACTTCCAAGGCTCAACAACGGGTTGTGTCAGACATTTGGGCACAAGCTTTGCAGTACAAATTAGATTATGAGACTGTTTTATTACGTTTATCTCTCTTCTTCATCTTCACTTCATATCTAAAAGTCTCAAAAGGTTTATTTGTAAAACAGTATATGGTTGCAGACCACAGAGCACGAGGCACCCAACTCTAAAGAACAGGAATTAAATGCCCCCCATTTGACTCAAGTAATAAACAAAAATAATAGATGGCTATCACGGTGTTACTTGAGCCAGTGCACTGGAGAAGAACAATCAGGCAAATGCCTTTCATGCGATTCAGCTCAGATACCCAGCGCTCTGCTGCAATGCTGAGCTCTCTTGTCACCCAGCAGTTCCTTCTTTGGTCCGATCATCTGTACAACGGCAGCTGTGATTGCTCTGCGTTTGTTCCCAACCCTCACATTACTTCTACTCAATGAGAAGATAAACAAGGGAATACCTTTCATACATTTCTACATACCTTTCAGGGTGTGCACGCTGAATAAGGAATCATCAAGTCATATATTGAATTATTTATTAGAGCAGCTATGATCGAGATGTTCAATAAATGTACCAATGGACGCAATGAAGACAATATAAATAAGGTCCCGTGGTGATGAACCTACAGAAAACTTTTTCACAAATGTTCAGTTCAACGTGGTCTTATGGAGCTTTAATGATTGTATTTTTTGTGTTTCTACTCATAATTTAGCTATCCAGTCCACAGGTTTACAGTTTTCTGTTCCATTTTGACATTAGGAATCTTTTTCTTTAGACTTAAAAAGTGAAAAACCTTTAAAAAGGAACAGTACACTACATGCTCAATACTAAAAGGCAGACCGACATAGATAGTAACTAACTGGTAACATGCATGTGAAACTTCATTTCATTTCATTTCAAACCTTTATTTAACGAGATTGGTCCCATTGAGATCATAGATCTCTTTTTCAAGGGAGACCTGCAGCATATAGGTTCCACATGAAACATAAAACAATAAAGGACATCATACATTATATTTACAGGATACATTTACATAGTTATAGACATTTACATGTGCCCATAGTATCAACGAGCATTTCATTTAGCCTAGCTTTAAAAACATGCAGAGGAATGAGATTGCTCAGTTTCAATTCTTGCTGAAGATTGTTCCAAGCAAGTGGAGCTGCGCACATAAAAGCTGTCTTACCTAAGACAGTCCTTGCTCTTGGCACATCTAACAATAGTACATCATGCGATCTCAGACAATAGCTGCTTGCAACTCTGTGTTATCAGAGAGCAGGAGGGTATACTACGAAGCAGGATTTTCGCTTAGCCGGCTAACTTCAGGGAAAACTCGGGGTTTCCGGTCCTACGAAGCTGGTTCTCTTTTTAGCAGGCTAGATCTCCATGGTAACTTAGGCTGTGCGGCTAACCTGCCCCGGAGCAGGTTAGGTTGCAGGCTAAGAGCTCAACTCAGTGAAAGCACTGCCTGCTGACCAATCAGAGCTCAGTGTGCGGAGTTTAAAGCGATCAAGTCATATTACAGGAGAAAGGAAATACAGAAAAGCTGCCGTTGCAGGAAAGACGTCCGGCAAAAATCACTGACTGTGTGAACGTGAACATTAATAGAATATCACCTCCCATCTTCAGAGCAATCTGACTATTATAACATTAGCGTTAAGAAAGCTTACTTAAATATCTGCCACAACATAAGTAACCGGATCAGAGNAATACTACATCATGCGATCTCAGACAATAGCTGCTTGCAACTCTCTGTGTGATCAGAGAGCAGATATAATACAGGAGTTTACCCAACAAGCAGGTCATTGACATGAAGTTTAAAAGTAAGACAATCATCAAGCCAGATAGCTAGGTATTTGTAGAAGGTAACCACTTATTTGTTCTTGCATAGTAACAATATCTAAAACAGGCTCTGGTGTCTTTTTAGCTTTTGAAAATAGCATTACCTTGGTTTTATCAACATTTAAAAGAAGCTTAAGCTCAGAGAGCTGAGTCTGAATAATGTTAAAAACAGCCTGTAATTTAACACCAGCCTCCTGAATGGAGGGACCTGCACAGTACATCACGGTATCGTCCGCATAAAAATGTAAAGTAGCTTCATTCACATTTTCACCTAAACTGTTGATATATATGGAGAATAAAAGTGGACCTAAAACAGAACCTTGAGGAACACCATTAGCCATGTTTAACCACTCAGAAGACAGCCCATCAAAGTGAACACATTGGGACCTTTCAGAGAGGTAGTTCACAAACCACCCCACTGCATGGCTGGATATGCGAATACTGAGTAGCCTCTGCTTTAAGATGTGATGATCGACGGTATCAAACGCTTTGGA
>NW_011368643.1:29109-29982 GCF_000735185.1 Notothenia coriiceps | reverse complement strand
CCTCTGCGTACTACATGATCTAATAGAATCTACACGTTCTCGTTCCCTGACAGAATCATTCTGTGAAAATACCGGTGTAGGTTTGCAACTCTCTGTGTTATCAGAGAGCAGATATAGTACGGGAGTTTACCCAACAAAGCTTTATAAATAAACTAGGGCTGTCAAGTTAACGCGTTAATAATGCGTTAACGCAAAAATAAATTAACGCCATTATTTATTTTAACGAGATTAACGCCTGTGTATTTTTTTTCCTTGGCTGCCCCGTAGTTTCAGAGCGCATCAACTTTAAAATACCATCTTCAAGCTGATGCTGACAGCCCCGCTCCTGCCGCCCGCTTGTGGCAGACCACACTTCCACGCTCACCGGCAGGCACCGACTGGCTATTGGGAGGACCGGGAGGGTGTGTGTATGTGTGGCGCGAAAGAGTACTATATATAAATTATTATATATAAATACTTATTTTCCACCATCATTTGCAAATAAATTCTTTAAAAATCAGACAATGTGATTTTCTGGATTTTTTTTTTCTAATTTTGTTTCTCATAGTTGAGGTATACCTAGGTATGAAAAATTACAGGCCTCTCATCTTTTTTAAGTGGGAGAACTTGTCCAATTGTGGTCTGCTAAATACTTTTTTTGTCCCCACTGTAAGCTATCTACTTATGATCAACGATTGATGCAAACGAGTGAGATTTGACCTTTTAGGAGGTTATGAAAAGAAAATACATCTGGGTTAATTTGGGTGTATTGTCCATTCTTCGGAACCCCTGGTCATTTGATTGACTATTCTCTTTTGGAACGGTTAGACCATAGAATCGGAGGGGTTCCCTAATCATCTAACATTTACTTTCGTGAATAAGAGTGGAGGCAGC
>NW_011368643.1:26955-29064 GCF_000735185.1 Notothenia coriiceps | reverse complement strand
CTCACTAGAGCGTTCGAGCACCTTTCGCCAGAAAAACTGACAATTTTTGAGATTGGCTATGTTATTTAAAATAGTTGCCTCCGGCTTCCTTTTTAGCAAAGGCAAGAATAAGCTGACTTCCTTACTTTTGGAATTGCCATTTGTGCTAGAGGATGAGGTTAAAAAGAGAAGTTAAGAGGAAGCAGCATACAATGCGGTTTCTTAGGATCTAGCTTAGGTTGAAGGCCTTTCATGCACAACATTAACAGTAAAAAGGGGAGTAAAACTGAAAGGGTTTTCCAGACCACATTGTTCAGAGTCACGCGATTGGGTGTTCACAGCATCAGAGTTAGAAACAGAATCAAACATTAGAACCGCAGGACACAAAATGCTCATTAAAGCAATTACATGGTGGCCCTGTCCGATTAGAGCCAGATGCCTGTGGTAAGGCACGGAGGTAGGCTCAGTTACGGACTCTCACCGGTGGGATATTGGATTTTATGGCTTTCCAAAATCTTCCTAGGATTATTTAGCTTTTCTGTGGTACTGCACAAATAGTACTTCAACTTTGGCCAACTTTTGACCATTTCCAAGTGAAAAAAAAAGCTTTCTCCTTTAGGCTTGCCCTAGACAACTCAGCCGATTCCTTACCCTCTGACTAACTTCGGTTAACAGCCTTCAGAGCTTAATTCCCACATCGGTTCACGAATTTTACCAGCCCCCAGGGTAGTATTCTTAGCTTAATCACAAAATGCGCTCTGAGATGAATTTGAATCATGATTTTAAGCGGCTAGTTTTAAGAACACCTTGCTGACCCTCCATAATATAGCATCTGGTCACATGAAGGATATTTTACTAGGCCAACATGTTTGCTCAATTACCACCTTTCTTTGCTGCATTATTCTGTCCGTTTTCATATTTAAAATGATGGGTTCAGTTTGCTAGCTCTGTATCAGCGTAGCATGGCTTTTCGAGGCTAGATAAATCAAAAATACTTAGCACATCCAAACGCTCGTATAGTTTTACACTCCAGTTTTGTGTTAAATAGAAACAATTGTTGAATTAAAGAGATTGCCTGATAGCTCGCGATGTGTTACGCGCCTTAGGAAACCCCGAGGCTACCGTTTATAGATGTTTTGGTTTGAGCTAATGAGGCCTAACCTGCTGCCAGCTCCCTTTTAAAACATTTGTTTGCGATTGGTACTTACCTAGATTAACTTGCCATAATGGGGGTGCTGATAATGTATTGGAGACACCTCAAACATTTCACAGACCTTAACATTGTACTGGATGTTTGATGTCTGCAAAAGGAGGTTGGAAAGCTGTTCCCATCTGTACTTATTTTGTTGCCAATAAAAGTCACTCCTTAAACAAAAGAGTCATTGAGACAAGAATCCTTAATAGATTTTTGTATGAAATTGCCATTCGTTGCATGCTTCTTGCCAAACATATACATTAGACCCTCCAGAAAAACGCGATTCTGCGGAGGGGTGGGCGATTTAACCGCATTAATCAGCCAAAATGGCCGCGAGATTTTTACAGAAGGCCGCCAGGTATTTTCAAAAGGCCGCGATAATGCCCGCCATTGGTTCCACACAAAAATTGGAGGAAAAAATGTTTTTAACTCGTCTTGAAGTGACTTTCATCAGCCCTCGCGATCACAGCGAATGGTAAGCACAACAGCTGGTATAGAGTGAACGCATGCTGGGAGGCTCACACGATAGGATGAAACACACCAAGATGAAAAAGTCTAATCCATCTCATTTACCGACAACATTTCCTACTAAAGACCGGGGCAAAAAGTGGGGTAAGAGAGGACTGGGGGGGAAACCTATTCTGCACCCCGCTGCAACTTGGATGTGTTGGCACGCGGTAAGGCAGAAGGATCGATTGGTGACGAGCCCTTGATTCATTCAAATATTCGCGCTGGCCTTCTGCTGCTGCGGACAAGACAGCCAAACAACTCACGTTCACCGAGGCATCAACCTCCAAAACCCTTTCGAGGGCTACAAGAAACGAAGTGAGTAGCCTACAAGATTGAAGCTGGTCAGATAACGAACGAGTAAATGAAAACAGAATGAGGCGGAGAAGTGTGTGCGTGTGTGTGTGTGTGTGTGTGTGTGTGTGTGT
>NW_011368643.1:3759-26936 GCF_000735185.1 Notothenia coriiceps | reverse complement strand
TGGTAGCATGTAGATGTTAAAGAGAAGAGGCCCCGAGATGGAGCCTTGAGGAACCCCACGTCATATTTGTCAACTCAGAAATGGCAGGTTTGTATATGGGCCTGTAATTGTTCATTACTGAAGCATCGAGATTATTATTTTTTAAGAGCGGTTTAATGACTGCAGTTTTCAGGGCCTGTGGAAAAATACCTGAGTGAAGAGATTTGTTTACTATATGAAGTAGATCTGAGGCCATGCAAGGAAAACATCTTTGAAAAATCCTGTTGGAATAATATCAAGGCAGCAGGAGGAGGATTTCAGAAGTTGAATAATGTCCTTTAGGTTTTTATCATTACTCTGATGGAATTGTGTCATGGTGTTTGAATTGATTTTAAGTGGACATAGGGACAACACATTTGCTGTACCTGATGCAGAGGCACTGACTGCTTGTCTGAATTTGGTCAGTGAAGAAGGCAAATTCATTGCTGGCCCTGGTGGATTGACACTGGGGGGTTTGGTAGTCTATTGACGGTAGAAAAAAAGGCATGTGCGTTGTTTTTGGTAATGATGTCAGAGAAGAAAGACTGTCGTGCGTTTTTCAATTCCAAATTATGAAGGCCAAGTCTCTCTCTATAG
Organism: Notothenia coriiceps; assembly: GCF_000735185.1. Classification (NCBI taxonomy): domain Eukaryota; kingdom Metazoa; phylum Chordata; class Actinopteri; order Perciformes; family Nototheniidae; genus Notothenia; species Notothenia coriiceps. Next base: position 26,321 of record NW_011368643.1, on the reverse strand, counting down.
ATTTCAAAATGATCCTGGAGATTTGTTTTTCGCCACCTACATTCAGCTTTCCGACACTCTTTTTTCTGTTTTCACGGTCAAGGCCTTTCTTCACATTTAAGCATGTCTATTGAGCATAACACACACAATATTACCCATATTTGCTCAGTGCCATTTGTGTTCCCTTATTTTACTCTCCTACACTCAATTGACTTTTGTTTGGCCTCTTCTTCAGTGTTATAATCACAGCTTGCCACGCAGCTAATCTTTATCTGGCATGGTTAGGATTTAATCTTCTTACCTACTCACCTGGACCACGATCAATAGTCAGTGAGATCACAGCTGTAAATTAGCCATTACGGTGATTTACGTCAGTGAAACTCCCGCTGACTGCAGAGTGCCAACATGCTGCTGACACTAGCCATCGGTCCCCAGAGGAGGAGAGTTGAACCAGAGCCCTTCTCTCTCTGTCTGTGTGTCTCGCTCTGTGGCGCCAGCTCCCTGAACTCCTGCCTTCCTCACTCTGTCACTGAGGCAGAGGATAATCAGGAGCAACGCACTTCTTTTATTAAGACATAAAGCCAGTGTCAACCTCTGGATATAATTTATCATTTGCTCCCGAGTAATAATGGCAGACCTTGTGGCTGTATGGATTTTTAATAGAATGTTGTAATGACCATCGGTAACAGTCTTGCAGATTTAAGACCTGGTATCAACCTGCTGCTACTGACCAAGAGTTTGGGATTTGTATATTAACCTGTTAAGCCCTGAGCCTTTTTTTCAGGCTCAGAGCTTAACAGGTTAATATTCATCTAAAGTAACAGACAGAGAATCAGCACTTTTGAAACAGGGCTGAAGCAGAGGGGATTATGGGATGCTACAATCATCTGTTTGGTGTTTCGAGCCAAACACTTCAGAGACATGTTTTGTATATATCTGAGACCTATAATATATTGATGATGACAGTATAATAGGGGACCTTTAATATCACAAGCAGCAGCACAAAGTGGGCCAGGTTTACTTTTGTTGTAGTGTTTACCAATGAATTGATGCATTGATATTGTCGTGAGAGCTTTCAAATCTACCGACGCTGCCTTTGTGCATGTGTCCTGTTTCGCACGTAGGGTAACTCTTGGTCATGAGCTTGTGGTCTGTACTAATACTCCCAAAGAAAACACAAGCAGAGCATCCTGTACGTTGAAGAATGGACATTTAATTAACAGGCAGCCAACAGGAGAGACGTTTCACTGAGTAGACATTACTTGAGTGTTATCTCCGAAGGCGTAAAGGACAGCAACCTCCTCCACATGCGGGAGAGATTAGAAATGAAACCACACTTTAGAATGATCTCTTCTCTGGGATCCTATACCTCCCTGAACAGGATTTCAAAAAATGAACAGCTGAATAAACTTCATGAAGTCATGAGTCCAACCAGAATTGCAGATCTTTGCTTAATTATACTCGATAAGTAAACTTGTAGAAAAAAAAGAGGCTTATAACTATAGTTGTTTCCATTAGGTAATGTGTCTTGTCATATTATAATTCACAGTACATTTGTTGGAGAAATGCGTTTATTTGAATTTCCCGAGGAGATTTGTGCCCTTTTTTACATTTGTCAAAGAATAATGCTACAGCTTAGTTTAGTATTATTACTGGAAATGGAGACAGATAGCCTGACTGTGTCCAAAGGTAACAAAATATGCCTTCCATTACCTCTGGTTCGATTTGAAGAAATGAAAACTTACTTTTTTACAGGGTTTTGTGCCAGATTATTTCTTGGCTTGAAAAAGTAACCTTCTGTGGTTTCCTTTGATTGTCCGATCTCTTTAAGCAGTTTCCATTTCACTTAATTTCCATTTTTACTTGACAGATATACAAAGGGGGTGAGAATATTCTTATCGTCACAAACATTTTAAAACGCCTATTTCCTATGATTGTCAAACCATGAGATAAACCGAGCATCAATGACGGTGTCAAATATGCATTTTGATGATGAGGTGGACGCAAATGTTGCAATTCAATATTATCACAAAGGCAAATACAAAGAGAAGTAAGAGACATTTGTGCTTTAAAAAAATGATTGGTGGCGCTGTCCGTACGGACTCACGAAATGTCCAATTATTGTACGAACAGCATCTGCATTCATTCAGAAGGGGTTTCCAGCAAGAAACAAACAAGATGCCCCCAAAAATAGGCTCATCTTGGTATCAGATGTTTCCCCTGAGAGTGTTTGGACATTGTTGCCTCAGTTTTCCCAATACTGCCCCAGAAGAGACTCCATTAAATCCCAGCATGTGGTTCCACTCAGAGTATAATGTGTGTGATTTACCCACGATATGATAGTGGAGGAAGGCCTAACAGCTCGGCCTCTGCACCATTCACCTCTCTCACCTCAGCACATGATCTCATGCTATACTGTAGATCTGCTGGAGGGGGATTTGCTTCAGGGCTTTGAGCCCCACAGGATGCATTCATGAGGATAACATTTTCTATAACCAAATCTAATTTCCGTGATGTACGCATTATGATATTACATTATATCTTTCATATAAAGTAGATCCATTATTCCCATCGGGGGTCTCAAGTTATATTTAGCATTCGCATCAACTTGATCCCTAAGGTCTTGATCATCTTTTCCACCTAATGTGTCCAGAAGACAAAAAAAACAACCTGAAAACTCACAGGAGGTAAAAGTGATGCTCAGGAAAGCCAGGAGAATCCAAACTGCAGTGAAGATTTGGTGTAGAAACCAAAATGGGATTTAATTTGGGTTTCGATCAAAGTCCTTAAACATGTAGGATCATGAACCTGAAACTGATTGTGTAGTCAGATATAAAGTGGAGCCTTTTTGTAAATATAATAGCTTGACCCCGTTTGTATGGCTTGTTTGCACTCATAACCGCTAACACTGTTTTACTTTTGTTCGACATGATAAAGACATTTAACATATTCAAACGTCAGGACGAAGACATTTAAAGTCTCTCTTGCCTCCTTCTGAAAAAGCTACGGTCGGCAGATTTAAAAAACATCTTGAGGAGCCACTCAATTTCCAAATCCACAACAAATGACTGACAATCAGCCTTACTGTATATGAGCAAACGGATGTCGGCATGATTTACACCCATGGGCTTTCTCCATTGGCAGTGAGTGGGAGAGTGACTGTGTGGACTCTTCCAAGCATGTGAGTGTTGGCACTGACCAGATGGGTTGCGTTGTGAATTGAAATGCAAGCTTGTAAAAGCCTGATGGCTGCCAGGGATCAGGCCTTCCCTATATGCTGTAAGCCTTGACAGAAAAATACCAGAAGGTTTTCCGAATACTGGCTGATTAGAACATATCGCCTTTGAGGTTTCCATGGAGAGGAAGGAAACATTCCCAGGGTGCAGTATATGTGGGGAGTGAGTGTGTAATAAACAGGCTTTCTATAGCCTTTAGTCTGCCCTGATGATTTACAGCCTGCTATCATGAGTACTGAGCAAATCCTGGGCTGTTCTGGTTATCAGATTATTTTCTCAAGGAGGTATGCAGTTGCTGTCACATATATACCCAGAGATACAACTCATGTCACACAAAGCAAGAAACAGTAACAGTGTTGCAAACGTTTCAATTAATTTGTTAATGTGAACCGATTAAACATCGACCTACAATCTTATTTAAGAATAGTTATTAACTTAAATGTAGACAGTTATTCTTACAAATGACTTGCTATGAAATGGATAATGACTGCATGCACTGTAGGGTAATGTAATCCTCACAGATCTCTCTCATTAAGGGTAAGGCTGGTTCCACTATCAACAACTCTTTTTATGCCAGCTGACATGCTTGACTATACCAGAAACATGTCTCGGTCCACCAATGATATCTTCTCACGCAAAGACAAACACGCATCTATCAAGCTGTCAGCTCCACAGTATAGTGACCTTCATCTACAGAAATGCTCTCAGATGTGGACTCTTGGTCATCAGGTTTAAAAAGGCGCCAGTGTTTTGCTTTTGCCCGCTTTTCCCTTTTGTGAATGCACTTGTAATTACACAGCATCCTGTCAGATGAGTGACAAAGTGACCCAGACAAAAAAAAAAGGAAAACATTTAAACCTACTGGGAATGGGACACACTGTAAAAGGGAAGCGTGTATGTATTAGACCCTCCAGAAAAACGCGGGCTAAAATCCTTGATTATGCGATTAAATATGCGGGGTTTTTATGTGTTTTTATGCGGTGAAATTGCGGGAAGTTGCGAAATATGCTAAATATGCGGGGGGAAAGAATAACAATTTTTAAAAATATTGGGCTGTCTTATTTATTCTCTCTCACACACAACCTGCCACTAACGTTAAACCCCTTTACTATTCAATTAAACACATTCAATGTTTATTTATTGTAAAAGCAATGGGGCTATTTTAATCTCACACCCCCNAGTGCTGTGGTTTGGACGAAAGCCTGACTGGAACACATCCAAACAGTAATTTAATCATTGAAAAAGTTGTTTTTCACTAGTTGAGTAATTACTTGCATTTAAATTACTGTTTGGATGTGTTCCAGTCAGGCTTTCGTCCAAACCACAGCACTGAGACTGCTCTTGTAAAGGTCTTCAATGACATCCACTTCAGAACTTCAGTGTTAGTATTATTAGATCTCAGTGCTGCGTTTGACACTGTTGACCACAACATATTATAGACCGACTGGAAAACCAGGTGGGACTTTCATCAACAGTTCTAAATTGGTTTGAATCCTNAATAACTGTTTCGATTTGTTCCAGTCAGGCTTTCGTCCAAACCACAGCACTGAGACTGCTCTTGTAAAGGTCTTCAATGCATTACAGACAGTGGCAGAACTTCAGTGTTACATCCTAGAGGGCATCAGTATTATTAGATCTCAGTGCTGCGTTTGACACTGTTGACCACAACATATTACTAGACCAACTAGAAAACTGGGTGGGACTTTTGGAAACAGTTCTAAATTGGTTTGAATCCTACTTAAAGGACAGAAAAAACTTTGTTTCTATAGGTAAATACACATCTGAGTTGACAAATATGACACGTGGGGTTCCTCAAGGCTCCATCTTGGGGCCTCTTCTCTTTAACATCTACATGCTACCACTGGCTCAGATAATGAAGAACAACAAAATAAGTTACCATAGCTATGCGGATGACACACAAATGTATGTAACAATTTCACCAGGAGACTATGCTCCAATTCCAACACTGAGTAAGTGCATTGAACAAATCAATGACTGGATGTGTCAGAACTTTCTCCAATTAAACAAATATAATTGAGGTAATGGTTTTTGGAGCCAAGGCAGAACGTATAAAAGTTAGCGCTGAGCTTCAGCCTGCAATGTTCAAAACAGATAAATCCAGAAATCTAGGTGTAGTCATGGACTCTGACCTGAGTTTCAACAGTCACATTTAAACAATTACTAAATCAGCCTACAATCACCTAAATAATATTTCTAGGATTAAAAGACTAATGTCACAGCAGGATTTGGAAAAACTTGTCCTTACTTTTATCTTCAGTAGACTCGACTACTGTAATGGTGTCTTCAAAGGTCTCACCAAAAAATCTATTAGAAAGCTGCAGCTGATTCAGAACGCTGCTGCTCGAGTCCTCACTAACACTAAGAAAGTGGATCACATCACTCCTGTTCTGAAGTCTTTACACTGGCTTCCTGTGTGTCAAATAATTGATTTCAAAATACTGCTGCTGGTTTATAAAGCACTGAATGGTTTAGGCCCAAAATACATTTCTGACCTCCTGCTAAATTATGAACCATCCAGAACTCTCAGGTCTTCAGGGACTGGTCAGCTTTCTGTCCCCAGAGTCAGAACTAAACATGGTAAAGCAGCGTTTAGTTATTATGCTGTAGAAGTGCGTAGCAATTGCTTGTGAAAATGTAATAGGTTTGAACACATTATGAACATCATGTTCAATATATAAGTAGTTATAGGAATCAGTTCTAGGAATCAACTCCCTCCAAATGATCGCGACCTAAGATACAAAATATTTTATTATGTGGCACCACGTGAGATTGAATCCAGTTAAGTGGCTTTTTTTTTCTGTCTATAAATACTACATTTGTATTACCAGAAGTGGTCAAATTGTTCCAAGCAAATGCTCTGTCTATCCACAGCAAACACAGCAAACCCCATACTGCTCCAATATTCTAACATTAGTGAAAAATCTAACACTGTGCAGACGTTACCTGCAGTGACATACTGACATGCTCCAATACACAGTGTGTACAGTCTAACATTTTCCAGACGAAAGTCAAAGCCCAGGGCAGTAAGTGAGCAATTTGGGCCTTGCTTAATAAACAAGGTGTACTACCAATTTTCTCTTGTTGCATAAAGTCCACTGTATAAAAATTAAGACAGGTGAAGTCCGTCAATCAGCCTTAACTTATTTATTTTTCTACTAAGGACATGAAGTTCTTATTTCGGACCACAAACCCCTGTAACCAATGTTTCCAAGGACTTGTCATGTTCATTTGAAAGCACAGTACCTGTAGCCACAGTGTATCAAGGCAGGGTATTGTATCTTGATTTGCAGCGCACCACCCACATAAAGTGGCGTCATTATAGAGCAAGTCATTTATTGTATTTTAAGCGTCAGAAGGGAAAGCTCTCAGTCATTTTTGGGAAAAAAATAAGCTGTTTTCGTTGCAGCTGCGGTGTAGGACTTATTTCCTTTGAATAAGTGATTCACCTGATACAACACATACAAGTCAACACCCAGTGTGCTGCACTCATTTTACCTTGTGCACATCCTTGTTTTCTAAGAACATTTTGACTTGTATTCATCCCTTAATCTCTAACCTTAGTGTGACCCTCACTACTTTCCCTTAAAGTGGCCCTATTGTTCTTTTGGGAGGTTTTCTCTTTCCTGTAGTGTCATGTAGTGTCATGTGTTTTTGTGCATGTCAATGGTCTGCAAAGGCTAGTTTTGCTAGTTTTTGTGAGTTTCTCTCCCTCTGCCCCCCCCCGACCTCCATTGGACTCCTTTGTTTACTTTCGTAACATAATGACTTCACTATGTAATACTCGTGCTTCTATTGGCTAGCGCTCCAACACATTGTAAGTGACATCTCTATGCGGTTGACCAATCACAACAGATTCAACCAGCTAACCAATCAGAACAGACTGGGCTCTGGTTTCAGACAGAGGGTGAAAAGAGGTGCTGCAGCACAGGCAGTATGATCATATAAAAAATAAATACCTTTTTGAACATTACAGTATGTAAACATGTCCCAGTAGAAGAACAAAATATAAATATGAAAATTAACTCAATAGGGCCCCGTCATGGCCATTTCCACTGATCATAATTCCATTGTTGAGGTATACTAAAATAGAAAAATACTCACATTGGTTTCGCATAAAGCATCTCTGTAAAGTATGTGAATTCAGCAGTATTCACTTTCTCCACTAAACGGCTCGCTGCAGCTCCCCGCCCCCCCTCCGTGATTTCGTTGTTTAGCGATACACAGCCAAACTCAACCTGAACACACACAAAGTCACAGCCGAAATAAAAACAATAAGTGTGGCTTGATATTGAGTAAGAAAAAGGTTTATAGGTTGATAAACGCTGTGAGAATGGGTCTGCAGAGAGAATTTCGCGCGATCCCAACTGTCTGTTATCAGCCTGCAGCACGGAGCAGAAATCAGCAGGGCTGCCTGCACTGACTGTGTGTGTGGATTGGTCAATTTGGACCAATCAGCGGGGCTTAACGTAACGGCTCCACGGACGTAACGTAACGGCTCCACGGATTGGCCCATTTAGTTCCGGGCACGTGCTTTCGTAAGCACGTACCCGGAAGAATCAAATGGATGATGACGTCATGATGACGTTTCACCAACGAGGCGTTTTGGGGAGGATTTTTTTGTTTTAGAGTTTTACTCGCTACAGGGTGTACTTTGAGGGTTTTAACTCTGCACACCGTTTACATGCAGAAAAACCTTCATAACACACAAGGGGACGGGTAATAACCGGACAAGCATGACATGTCACCTTTAATTCTTGCTCACCCAATTCCTTTTATACTCCATTCCTTCGATTATCATCCCCCCAACATCCACGCATTTACACTCATGTAATGAACATATACAGAAAGCATCCATCTCTAATATATGCTAGAAATGTAAAAATAAACCAAGATCATAAGTAGAAGATAATCATGTTAAATAAAATCATGTTAAATGCAGCTTTGTCTTTCATGTCAACATTGAATTCTTTATTTAAAATGAACTCTACCTGCACTAGAAGTAGTCGGGCAGCTGAATGTTATTTTTTACTTACTATTCATGACCTTTTCCATGAAAAAGGAGTTGGGTTGAAACCCAGGGTGACTGCACCTTTAAGACGTTGTTAGAGGGCTCAGCCCCTGGCGCCATGTGAAGCATATTGTAATAAGGCTTAACATGCTGATTGAAGATAAAGCTGAGAAAAGGAAATGTACTGTAGAGGAAAGGGAACTGGGTTGTGTACTCTACTACTGAATGATCCCTCATTGAAAAGAACAACATGTTGTAGTATTTTGACTTTATTTTTGTAGGGATTTCCCTTGTTGAAATAAATCATGTTCAGTGTTATTGGGAAAGCTTCATGACAGTATCTCTAATTGGTGATCCCAACGGGCTTCAGAGATAAAAGGACAGGAGGCCTTGGGGGGAAGGCGGCATCTGCCTTCCTTTGTTTCTAAATTCCTGTGCTGCACGCAAGTCCCTTGACATGCTCACCTCCTCAGACTAAGATTAGAAGGACACACCTCATCACTGTATGTTTGCAAGAATCTTGACCGTCCAGTTAATGGTTGAGTTGCATTGAAGAGCCCGACCGTGCAAAAGGATAGAAGTGAGCGTGGGTGGAGGAGATAGGTAGGAGAAGCTGATGTTGAGACAGCAAACGGACACGAATGGCATGAAAACACAACAGAGCGCCATGCGATAGCATCTCCTCAGTCGGCTTCCTTTTTGCTTTGGAACATTGCTCGCATTGCTAATGGTATATGTAGGCATGGACGAGCTTAGACCTGTTCCTCTGACTTTTAAAATGGAACAGCCGGTCTCTGCGTTTTGGTTCTTCCTTCAGTGCCAGCTGAATAAACAACATGGCTGGAGAAACATGCCTTGTTATCCCCAAAGCCATTAGAGAGACAGCCTTCCCACTGAGCCATAATGCAGTTAGTGCTGCCTTGTATAGAGTAAATGGCACAACATGCCCAACCTATGTTTTGTGCACTTACTGGAACAGCATCCATGCCACCTCACTAAAGCCAGAGGATTAAGCACATTGTCAGGCGGGTTTTGTATTTCATCCACCTTCTTCCTCATTTCAAACGTCCTGTATATATTTACAAGCCAAGTGTTTGTGCAGCTCGTGTTTCACATTATTTCGAGTGAGTGAAGCCGGTTTGATGCAAGCAGTGTCGACAATGTCAGCCAAAAGGTAGAGAAGTGGGAAATGAATCCACAGTGTCACAGTGTTGATTACAGTTTAGGAGAGTAGAAGGATTTCTAATAGGATTACATGTCATTGGGACGTAAAATGCTCCTGTAATTGTTTATCAGGAGCAGGCTAATGGCAGTGATCAGGTGGACAACACTACCATTGTGTGATTCTCTGTGACTGTTAAGATATCAATCTATGATAGTTCGTAAAGATTGATATAAATCTGACATCTCAAAATGTCTTCGGAAATGACAACCCGGAGCCATCTGTTAATGCGCCCTGACCTCTGAACACTTGGATTTGAATGCCAAGTTGCACAAATGAGAACTTTGTTTCGATTTGACTCCTTTAAGACTTTTATTTCAAGCTTAAAAATAAATAAAACAGCATCGTGCCTTTACAATATTTCTATCGTCAATACTCAGCTATGTTTAAAGAAACAAAAACACTATCAACTGCATCTGGAATGGAAATTGATGTGGAGTCACTTGGTCAAATAAAATGGAAACTACTAACAACAAGGTACATTATTTATTAAATATTCATAGGAAATGAAGACTAAAATCTAAGAGCCTACTCGTCCAGCTTAGCATCACGATGCTGCATTGATTTGGTGTCACAAGGTCATATAAAATAGAAGCTATTGACAACTATAAAAACACTAAAATCCAATTTAAAGAGGTATGGCTACTAATCCAGCGTAGTATTTAAATGATGCATTGACAAGGAGTACCTTAGCATGGGAGCTATTGAAAAAAAAAAGACCCTTTGATGGAAAAATGCTGAATTGTCAATAAAATATTCATATGAAATAGAAAAAGAATAGAAACACTCAAAGTTTAACTAAAAGAGGTTTGTCCAACTCCTCCAGTGTTCAGATAAAATGCTACATCGGTCACATGACATGGAAGCTATTGTGATACAGTGCTGCATTTTGGGCAATAAAACAGAAAATATGCTAAAACCGAGCCTATAGCGTGTTTTTTTGTTTTGTTCATAATGCGGACCTATTTGACATACATGCATACATTTTGATAAATATTTTACAGTGGCGAACCGTGTCTATCACAACTGGACCTTCTGTAGACACACACCCCCCGCATACGCTCAATCTCCATCCCACTGAATTGTCGTCTTGAAAAGGGTACTGACAACAATTCCGCAACAACATCATCTTCGCCTGTTGCCAATTCAAAACAATAAAACGGCAAATGAATTGATTCATCGCATTTATCTAGATCCTCTGTCTCGAGCCAGTGAACTACCGGGCCTTCTAGAGTACCCTGGAACCGAGGGAAACTCTGAAAGAATACGCCCATTGGCTATAAATCAATATATGATTGGTTGATCAAACTGTCAGTCCAAACGTACGCTCTCATTCAGTGCAACGGCCAGGGCATTCGATCAAGGATGTAGAATACCTTGGTTGAAGGATATTCTACCCAGAGACCCAGAACAAGATCTGATTGGTTGTATTTTTTTTTCTAACACAAAACCACTGAAATGCGTAGTGCATGGTCCGAGAAGGACAAACAAATCAATGTACACTGTAATATTACAGATCAACAACACAGATACGATTCTCATTTATTCATTTTATAAAATTGTATTTATATAATTAAATCGATGTTTTGTTTGTTTTATCTGAGTGTTTCAGGGTATTCTCTGAATACCTTGACTGCCCTGACAGTTCACCATTAGTTTTACATTATACAGAAAAAACTGCTTTAAACATGTCCTGACTTGTTATGAAGACTTTTAACTTATTAGCTATCTTAGTATCTTCATACTTCATTTGCGGCCAAGAGCAGCCCTGCCACAACTTGAATAGGATGTTTGTTTGTTAATGATTTTAAGAGATTCGTCAATGCAGAGTTCCCACCCAACAAACAACTATTAATCCTCTGTGTTTCCCTGACTTTCACTCTGTCTGCTGCACAAATCTCCACTTCCCATTACTGCTGATTTGGGCAGATTAGAGCTGGAGTTAGCAGAAGAATTGACCCTTTATAAACTTATTTTAATGGCACTAAATGGCAGCGCCAGGTCAAATGGCCACTTAATAGCCAAGGAGAAGATGTTTGCTGAGATATGGAAGCAATTGCCTTTTTCTCATTGTGACTTATGCTTATCGCTATGTCAAGAGTGTCATATTGTACATGATCTGCATGCTCTTTTGCTACAGCTATTCCATGTTTACGCTTTCAGCACATTCTCCATTCTTGTGATTAGAGCCTGGTCCTGTTTTTTTCTTTGTCTTACTGTTATTGTTTGTGATGTTGTTTTTGTTGCACGCCATGAGAAAATTGTTTTGGTTATGTGTAGCGTGTTTGAACAACTATCTAAGTAAACTGCTACTTAGATCTTGAGTTTGATGTCATTGCTTTTCCACAGCTACAGCTATGTTACTCACTTTAGTTTGGTATGATACTGGATAAATAATGAGACCATACTTTTCATGAACTTACAATATTTTAGAAAGATTAAGCTAAGCGCTGGATGAACCCATGCGCATCCATCCATAGGACCATTATTTTCTGCATTCTGCATATGTGTGTTAGCACAAATCCTTACATGGTTTTGTACAGCATGTGCCTTACCAGCAAATATCCAACTGCACAAACCATTTGGTAATGATAGTTTCTCTCTAAGTGTGCCAGGTGAGACTTGTCTGCAACAGCTGTGAAGTCAGGGTGCAAGAATCTAAAGTAAACAATTTATTCATGGTCCTTTTTTTCAGGGTTAAGCTCAATAACTCATCTTTAAATTGAGAGATGTTGTGCAAAGGAACTTCCCACCAGAGGACAAATACTCCAAAGAGTCTGTACTTTAAAGGTCCCATGTCCCATTTCTACTGATCATAATTCCATTGATGTGGTATACTAAAATAGATTTATATTGTGCAATTCTCCAAACCCACATTGGTTTCTCATAGTTTCTCAAGTATGTGTATTAACCGGTATTCATTCTCTGTCCTAAACGGCTTGTTGGAGCTCCTGCCCCCTCCCTGTGAGCCCAGTGTGCTCTGATTGGTTGAGATGTTGCGAGGCTCGCTGCTCAGTGAGCTGGCTTACTGGTGTGGTTTCCGGGTCTGCGATACAGCGAGAACAAGCGAAACTCATCCTGAGCACACACACACACTCACAGCCGAAGTAAAAACAATAAGTGTGGCTTGATATTGAGTAAGAAAAAGGTTTATAAACGCTGTGAAAATGGGTCTGCGGAGAGCATTTCTCCGTGATTCCAACTCGTCTATTACCAACCAGGGAGCTCTATGCAAGTCAATGGGACTCCCTGTTAGTTGAAAATGTACGCTAAAGGTCACCCCCACTGCGTTTGATAGTGAAGCCTGTGAGGAGCTCCGCGGATTGGTCCATTTTGGTTTGGTTTGGTTCCAAGAAACAAATGGAAAAAGAGAAATCTCCAACAAGGCGTTTTGGGGCAGCATAGACAGGTCTTTTCTGTGTTAGAGTTTTACTCGCTACAGGGTGTACTTTGAGGGTTTGTGACTCTGCAGACCGTTTACATGCAGAAAAACCTTCATAACACACAAGGGGACGGGTAATAACCAGAAAAGCATGACATGGGACCTTTAAATCCAATAAAGTTATCTGATTATCCTGTCTATTGTCATGACCAGGGACGTGCACAGACATTTGGAGGGGCTATCGCTCTATGCAAACATACTGATAAAATAGGGCTTCTAACTAATTACCTTAAATAAACTCACTAATGAATGAATTATTTATTTAATTAATTAAACTAGTTCAATACGCATTATTCTTATTATTCTCATTCTTTATGAGCGCAGTAACGGTAAGGTATCTAATTACTTATTTATTTAGTATTCCATAACTTAATAACAGAGATGGTCAAACTGAAGTAGAGACATGGCAGAAATCCTACAATGAAGCGGGACAGTGAAGTGTTCTCCGTGAGAGGGCGATCAAGAAAAGAGAGCGAGCGGCCCCGTTGAGGGAGTTTAGCAGATGAGAAGACACAGAAACACAGAAGCACAATAGCAAGTATATTTAGGTGTTTTTTTTGTAAAATAAACGACGGTGTCAAGAGGAAGTAAAGTCAACTGGTTTCTCCCCTTTACTCTAACTGCCATGAGAAAACTCAAAATCAATATAAGTCTATTTAAAAACAGGGACATTTCCGGGGACAGGGCTTTCCTTTTTTCCCAAACCTTTATTTAACCAGGTGGTCCCATTGAGATTATCGATCTCTTTTTCAAGGGAGACCTGCAGCAAGTAGGTTACAACATGAAACATTTTACATACCTATCGACATTAACAAGTACCAACAGTATCAAATAGCATTGCACCTATCCGAGCTTTAAAAACATGCAGCGGAACCAATTTGCTCAGTTTCAAAAATCTTTTTGAAGACTGTTCCAAGCAAGAGGGGCTGCGCACATAAAAGCTTTCTTACCTAAATCAGTCCTTGCACTCGGCACATGTAACAAAACCACATCATGTGATCTCAGGCAATAGCTACCTGCAACTCTCTGTGTGATTAGAGAGCAGATATAAGTTGGTAGTTTACCCAACATGGCTTTATATATGAACCAGTGACTGAGCCTCCGTACAGTAAGTGAAGGCCAACCTGCCCTGGAATACGGGGTACAGTGATGAGTAAGTGCTTTACAGTTAGTAACAAATCTCAGTGCACTGTGATAGGCGGCATCTAACTTGTTCAGGACATGGGCAGGTGCATTCATATAGATCAGATCCCCATAGTCCAGCACAGGTAAAAAGGTCACAGAGACTATCCTTTTCCTGGCCTCAAGTGAGAAAGAAACCTAGCTTCACCCTCAGCTTTTTAAGCAGGTTATCGACCTGAAGTTTAAAAGAGAGTGTCACGGTTTGTGAAACAAGCAGGACCCAAATGCAGATATAAACTGAAACATCCTTTATTTCAAGGCTATGATATATATATAGACAATGACAAAACAGAACACTCACCGCAGAACTAGTCAGGGAACAAGACGAACCGACCAAGACAGACAGACAACCCAGAACTTAAATACACACAAGACTCAATCACACAACAAGACACAGGTGAGGAGGGAGGAGAAAACACAGGGGCCCAGGTGAACATAATCAGACCATTAGACACACCAGGGAAACTAATGACAAGATAATAACCCAAAGGAAAACATGACATGGAAAACAGTAAAAACACCCAAACCTACAAAACTATAAACGTGACCTAACATGAGAATCGTGACAGAGAGGCAATCATCAAGCCAGATACCAAGGTATTTATAACAGGCAACTACTTATCCAAAGTGGTCTCTGGTGTCTACCCTTACTTCCAGCTGTCAGATTTTAAACAAAGTCACGTGAATGGGGGCAGACGACAGCGCTGACAAGGTGTGTTTCCCGCAGCGAGACGCTACAATACTAATTGTGGGCTTATCATGTTGATTCGGCCACAATAGAAAACAAAACTCTCGCTCTATCCAGAGGGGCAGGTCAGCCAAAAAGGGCAAACGGGCTGTTGCCCGGGCAACATTAGCCGTACCTGTGCACGTCCCTGGTCATGACCCACTTAGCCTTAATATAGTTGGTAATAAAGCCTGTGAGCTAATGTTTTTGTGGGAGCGCACTGAAGAGATTAGTTCAGCTGGCGTTAACAACACTAATAAAATGTTGATTTAAGCACGCTTCAGTGATTTCTTATGCATATTTTTAACAACCACTATTTTCACTTGCGTGGAGAAAGTTAAGCCAGTGAGCCATGGGAACACAAGAGAGCTTTCAGAGTCTATGAATTGCATTGGATTGGAGTTACTTCAGTGTATATATGTCTGCTAAATCTCCTGACAGTTTTCGATTGTATTAATTGTACATAGCAATTAAACATGTTAATTTAATCCACTTCTTGTTTCACTGCTGTTTCGGCAGTCTTACTCTTTTCAGAGTTCTCACAGAGAGTCTTCTAATTGAATTCCTCATTTATCTAAGAGTGAAATCATGCTTCCTTCTCGAGTTAGAGGCTTCCTGGGTTGATTGTCTCTTACATTCCCCTCCCACCCCCCCCTCAGGCTAAACACAATTTGATAGTTTAAAGGTAGGATTGGGTGTTCACTTTATTCCTAACATGTAGTTGAATTGGCCTACCCAGAAGTAAGCATTACATTATTCCTGTGGCAAACACATGTTTTAGGCGTGTGGCACAGGTTCATGCAGTCAGCATGTCGTTGTGTCCCTGAGACACTTCACCCCAAATGGCTCCTGTGGGGATTGCCCACAGTATTGAATGTATGTAAGTCGCTTTGGATAAAAGCGTCTAACAAGTAACCTGTAATGTAATGATACTAACACATTTTGTTCATTTGGATTCTTCCTACAATCACACTCTTTTGATTATTTTAATGTGTTTAAATGCAATCGGCAGAAGTAAAAAAACGAATGTAAGGTTATGAACAAACTACAACAGGGTCTCATGGCTGGGAATGACCACCACTGCTAAAGGCAGCTAATGTTCTGCATGATGACGTTTAGTAGTCTCATTTAGTCCTGTGTTAGCACTCGCTGTTTTTAACATAACAGCTTTGGACATTCTCAAGTGGGATATTTTTTGACATCTACAAAATAACATGTTTAAAAAAAGCAATGACTCTGAGACAAGGTAAGCGGATATGATCAAATGCTAACTCATTCTCCGGTTTTAGGACTCATTCCTGCACCACTCTGTTCTCTGACCTTAAGCAGAAGAAGAATAAGAAGAGCCTGATGTCAACATGTTTACCAGGCACGCATTAGATCTGACTCTAGATTGCGCACTGTCTCCATCAAATCTTATCACACGTCACAAACGGAGTTGCTCTGTTGATGTGTATCTAAAAACGTTTGGATATAATGAGGGTTTTTTTAATAAATGTAACAGATACCACACTTCTGAATGAACCCACTCAGTATTTATTCTTAACAGGTGCACACTCTCAAACTGTGTCATAGACAATTTCAAGAGCCGTGGTGAATCAAGTTTCCCTATTGAGCTTTTTTTAACCCTCGATGCGATCGTGGCACAAGGGAAGTTTCCATTGCCGCATGCGGGTGTGATGAGTGACGCTGTCGTGTGTGTGCTGTGTAAACTCTACCTCCATCTGTGGTGCAGGTAGAGCCCAGATGGCAAGATTGCAACTCACCAGGCTTTGACCCTGAAGATTTCCAATCAACAGCTTTTCATACGCTATGAAGAAAAGTATTTCACTGTTCATGCAAGCCACATAAAGGAGAGATTGACTTGTTTTGCATAGCTTATGTCTCGCCTTTCGGTGCCATCCTGATAAGAGAGTTGAAGTGTGATGAAGCTGGCATTCTGTTCCCTCTGAATGCTTTGACAGATCATCATAACATGTACTATAAATGGACTGCATTTAAAGAGGCCCTATTGTGCTTGTTTGGCTTTCACTTTCCTGTGGTTTGTTATAATGTTTTGTGTGCATGTAAATGGTCTGCAAAGGCTAAAATCCCAAAGTTAGTTTCTCTCCCACTCTCCCCCCTCTGCATGAAAAGCCTCCATGGTCTCCTTTGTTTATTTCCGCAACATAGTGACATCACTATGTAGAACTCACGCTTCTATTGGCTAATGCTCCAACGCATTTTATGTGATAGGCTAAGAGGCAGGACATCTCTAAGCAGTTGCTCAATCACAACAGAGCCGGCCAGCTAACCAATCAGAGCAGACTGGGCTTTTATCTTTTTGAGAATTAGTTCTTATTTTATTTTTATTTATTTGGGTCTACAACAGATGATACAAATGTTTGTGTCAGTAAATGTGTACTAACAGAGGCGGGGGTGTGGAAATAACGGGGACAGAGCTGGCTGCTGTCAGACGATCAGCTGTGCAGCGTCATCACAAACGGACGTCGCTTCACGTGACGCTCCGGAGGAAAGGACGTCCCATTGCTCTTAAAACTAATTTCCATGCTTCTCATGGTTTCCTTGCGTCCCTCCATGCTTCCCTGGTGGGAGGGACTAGTCACAGGGAAACGACGCAAGTGAGGGACGCAAGGAATCCATTTAACCAAAGTGAGAAAGGCCCTGTGTGTCTGTGTATTCAGCAGGATGTCTGCAGTTGTTAATAATACATATAGTGGCACTGTTCTAGCGGTAAACACTTAAGAAAGAACATGTCAAGCTATGTGCTGTATCAGAAACAATGTGCGGCGTGTTTTGGGAGTATTATGCTCTGTGTTTACATTAGCAAGCATGCTAACACTCAGCTAACCATGTACGCGCTGTAGGCTACTGGAGAGAATATGTGTAACGTAATGTCCTTGTGGTAAACCCTGCGAGAGAGAAAGGTTTGAGCTCCATACTGTTTCAGAAATAATGCTTGAAGTGGTTGGGAGCATAATATGGCATTTAATCACCACAGCGTTTAGCTGAGTTTCTCCCGGTAGAACACTCTCTTAGCAGGGGACAGCTGCCTGACGCTACAAAGGGGCGTGGCTAGCAGCAGCCGTTCCATTTAAAGCAGAATCAGCCTTTTTGGAACGGGGCTGCAATAGAGGGGTATGAGCAGTATGAGGCATGGCTACAATGGGTGATCTGTTTGGTATTTTAAGCAAAAAACTTCAAAGACATTTTGTAGAGGTATGGCCCTACAATATATTGTTCAAATATAGCATAATAGGTCCACTTTAAGCTGCAGTAGAAGCAGACATTCTGTCCATAATGACTGGGTCAGCAGAAATAGCCAGTCTTTGATCAGGCTGTACAAAATAAATAAAGGAAACAGCTGTAGTTGTGTGTGTGGTCTGAGTACAAGCCTCTCCCCACTCAAACGTCGTGTTGCTTCTGTCCTCTGCATCGCCTCTCCCGGGCTTTAGGGAGTGACCTGAATCTGAAGGATGGTATGTTCCTTTAGTCTTGCTGTTTGTAATTCCAGACACATTGCATCAGATGATCAGATTCCTTCAGGCTTTCAAATCCAGATCTGATAAACCGGCATTCAACCTTTCACCTCGCATCCACCTGCAGCTGTTTGTTTTCCAATCGCAGTGGAGGCGGAAGATGAATCAGCAGCATGAATAAATCTGAGCTGATTGGACATCATGACATGCCACAGTGTTGTTTCCTTATCAGTATATGAATTATGCAACAACACAAATATGCTGTAACTCTGATGTTGGTGATTAAGCAGCCCAGATAGATTTCTCGGAAGACAGGTCTGTTTTAAAACTTTAGTAATACTCTTTACTCTGATAGTGGCGTCAAAGTAAAGAGGCTTTTCGGGTGAAATTAGTCTATAATGGCTGAACAAACAGTGTTGCCTTTATGCAGCTGGTATTATCAGCAATCCAGGAGATAACATGCCTGTTTTTACTGGAGGATGCAACGGGAAATGAGGACTTGGGAAGGGGATGGTGGGAGTGAAGGGAGGGGGGTACATGAGACCATTGTGAACTTGGACATGTCTGGGTTTCCTTATGCCAGCATGACTAATTCACACACACACACACACACACACACACACACACACACACACACACACACACACACACACACACACACACACACACACATACCCATGGAGAGTCATTGCCAGTGGGAGTTTGTGGGAACTTTGCTCGGACCAATGGAAATCAATGGCACAATTATAGCATTCAAAGCCTAGTTCCCTACAGACGTTAGGTATATGTGGTAAATACAAAAACAAGAGATAGTTGCTTATATCTATATATTTATTTAAAGTTCCCGTGGGGACTATTTCAAGCTCAGCAATACAGTTGACATAATGCCTTGTGTCTTTGTAAATTGGGACATTTACATTCCAGTCTTGTTCTCAGGCCCTCATGCTACGCTCCACATGACCATTCTCCGGGCACGTCCCTGACACAGTGCGGCCGCAATGAAATCCAGTTAAAGTTTTCTGACTCAGTACATCAGACCTGAGGACAGAGAGGCAGTTGATAAACAACTCAAAATGTTCTTGTGTTGCTGGTATATGCCAAAAAAAGAGGCTTGGGAAATGAGTCCACATTAGGTTTTATTAACTTTTATTGTTGTTGGGAGAACAGTAATTGATTACAATTTCACAGCTTGAACAACACCAGGGAATAGATAGCATGTGTAAACAATGTGTTTAGGCTGAACCTCATTTTCAGGTTCATATTTGTATTGTGTGCCTCTACTGTGACATGTTCACATGCTTAAATGTTCAAAAGCTCTTTATTGTTCTCATACTGCCTGTGCTGCAGCACCTCTTTTCACCCTCTGTCTGAAACCAGAGCTCAGCCTGCTCTGATTGGTTAGCCGGCCGGCTCTGTTGTGATTGCTCAACCACTTAAAGATGTACCGCCTCTTAGCCTATCACGTACAATGTGTCGGTCAGAGCGCTAGCCAATAGAAGTGCAAGTGTTACATAGTGATGTCTTGCATTTTGGAGACCAACTATATAACACACTACAAGAAAAGGAAAACCCCAAAAAGCACAATAAGTCTATTTCATTGAAACACTTTCTGTTAATATTCTCTCTGAGTATTCTCATACTTGCTCCTAATGCATCCTTCCTGGTTGAATCAGATCTTCGTTCCATACATTTTGCATTAACTTAATTCACTTTAGTTCCTACAAGGAATGCATTACTGTATTTATACCCATACCTAATGTGAAATAAATGTGTGTGCAAGCTGCTCTGCCAGCACGGATGATCTTTGCTTCGCTTTGACATATTGAACATTAAACCATCAAAACGACTGCTGCTTATATTTAACACTCAACAACTCTTCCACCTGACATCCATTTTTCCCAGAAGATAAAGGGAAGATCCATGTGTGTGTATTACATTGTTTAATGTATCAGCACAATGCCTTTGGGCCTGTAATGGTAGGTTATTTAAATATGATTACATCTCTCTAGAGAGTCTGAGAGCCCCTTGGGATTTCATCACATTAATGGATCTGAGTTCAACACAGAGCTGTTACAGACGGTGACATATTGGCCCACTGCCAGCAGAGTGCAGCTGAAACCCCGGCCTCTTCTCTCATGATAATTGGCAGCATCATGATAGGATGCATTAGACACTACTGATTGTATCAGGACATTGTGTTTTTGAGGTCGCTGAATTGCCCTGTTTATGTAATGTTGTCTTTGGAAGAAGTGAAGCCGACCATGTTCTTGATGCCGTCAGCACCTGAAGCTGACAATGTTGGGTTTCGACCTGGGATAACATTAATGATGTGAGGCTGTGTTGATCCCGTAGGTTAGAAGCAGCAGATACAACAGGGGGAATGAGTTTTTTTCTCTTGAGGAGAAGTGTACTTTAGCTCCTTTGGTGACTCCGGAAACTCTGGACACTCTGCCCAATCTCATACTTCTTTAATCCTTCCCCAGCCTGACAATGCCTTCAACTAATGATTTATCGGAAGAGTATTTATCACAATTGTCACCCACTTACCTACTCATCTGGTACTGTGATTTATGGCCCACCACGGCCAAGGAAAAACAAACACATCCCGCTCTGTCTAACAGAAGTTAATAGTTTGAGACAGAGATTTATTGAATTGGGTCAGAAACAGAAACAAAATCCCTCCAGTTATTGCCAACCATACTTTTGCAAAAGAGAGTAAGTGTTTCTTTGGATCAGTCTTATCTGTTGCTGATGAAAATGGCTTTAAAATATGGAGACATGCTCTGGCGTCCAGAGACTCAGACTCATAACGTGGAGCCAACTTTCAAGTAATAGCTTTTCCACAATACAACAACACACACTATGGTTTGTTATTCAAACAAAGCCACTTGCTTCTGTTTTATGACTTAGACTTAGACATACTTTATTGTCATTTCAACAAGACAGAGTGTACTATTAAAACGAAATTCCTTTGTACTGGCTTACAGGAACAGCGCAATATAAAAACTTGCTAAAATTGTACATATAAATAAATAATAGTGACGTGGTGCCGATAAAATTAAAGATAAAGTGTGCGTTTTTAAAATATAAAGACTTACTATACATATAAATAAAATAGACATACTATATAGAAAATATGTACGCTTTACACAGCGTGATGTAATCTCTGTGTTACTGGTCTACTTAATATTCAGCAGTCTGATGGCATGGGGGGAAAAGCTATTACAGAATCTGACTGTTTTGCTCTTAATGCTGCGGAACCTCTTGCCGGAGGGCAGCAGGGAGAACAGAGCATGGTGAGGATGAGTGGGGTCTTTAAAAATGTTTTGGGCTTTTGTCAGGGAGCGTCTCTGAGCGGTGTCTTTACATAACATTACATTACATTGCATTTAGCTGACGCTTTTATACAAAGCGACTTACAATAAGTGCATTCGACCAACAAAATACAAACTTGAAGAAAACAGAATCATATAAGTACATCAGGTTTCATAGAGCCAAACACCTCAAGTGCTACTCAACTGGCTTTAGAAAAGCCAGTCTTTTATTAGTATACAAGTGCTTTGTTAGTAATTCTATCGCTCGAAGTGGAGTCGAAAGAGATGAGTTTTCAGTCTGCGCCGGAAGATGTGTAAGCTTTCTGCTGTCCTGATGTCAATGGGGAGCTCATTCCACCATTTTGGAGCCAGGATAGCAAACCTACGTGTTTTTGCTGATGGGAACTTGGGTCCCCCTCACAGTGAGGGTGCAGCGAGCTGTTTGGCTGATGCAGAGCGGAGTGCACGTGCTGGGGTGTACGGTTTAACCATGTCCTGGATGTAGGAAGGGCCAGATCCATTCGCAGCATGGTACCAGTGTCTTGAAGTGATTCTAGCAGTTACCGGAAGCCAGTGAAGGGAGCGGAGGAGCGGGGNCGCACTGGGGACCTGGTCGTCGTAGAGGGTAGAGCCAGCTGCTCTGACGTTGCGTTTCTGACCTGCATGACGTCTCCGCACCAGTCCTGGTGGTCTGCTTGCTAGGGTAGCCTCAAAGAGCAGGATGGTTCCTCTGTAGAACGTGGTGAGGATGGGAGGGGGAGCTGTGCTCTTCTCAACCTGCGCAGGAAGTGTAGGCGCTGCTGTGCCTTCTTAAATAGTGATGTAGTGTGAGTGGACCAGGTCAGACTGCTTGTGATATGCACCCCCAGGAACTTGGTGCTGTCTGTAGTCTTCACTGTTGTGCCGTTGATGTGGAGTGGTGGGTGACAGTGCTTTTTGTTCCTGAAGTCAA
>NW_011368643.1:3497-3719 GCF_000735185.1 Notothenia coriiceps | reverse complement strand
AGATCCATTCGCAGCATGGTACCAGTGTCTTGAAGTGATTCTAGCAGTTACCGGAAGCCAGTGAAGGGAGCGGAGGAGCGGGGTGGTGTGGGAACATTTAGGAAGGGTGAAGACCAGACGAGCGGCTGCATTCTGCAGAGGTCGGATGGCACATGCAGGTAGACCAGCCAGGAGGGAGTTGCAGTAGTCTAGACGTGAGATGACGAGAGCCTGGACCAGAAC
>NW_011368643.1:0-3457 GCF_000735185.1 Notothenia coriiceps | reverse complement strand
GAGCAGAGGCTCGAGCTGCCGATTCTTGTTCAGTTTTCTGTTTCTATTTTCCTCACCCTCTCAGACTTTCAGTTGCGCGCGCTACTAAAGAGACGTGCTACCATGGAAACCAAACAATGGTGTAGCTGTATTAAAGTCCGAGTGGAAACAGTCCTGAGTAAATCAGATTTTGTCAGAAATGCGGGAGAAATATGACCCCGGGAGGAAACCGGGAGAGGGCAATGAAATCGGGAGTCTCCCGCGAAACAAAAATAGGGTTGACAAGTATGCTCAGAACGCAGCCCTGCGGGGAGCCGGTGTTTAAGGTGATGCTGCTGGAGGTGCGACCCGAACATACTGGGGTCTCTCTATTAGGAAATCCAGCAGCCAGTTACACAGGGGTTGTTGAGTCCCAGGGGTCCCAGTTTGTTTACCAGATGCTGGGGGATGATTGTGTTGAACGCTGAGCTGAAATCCAGGAACAGCTTTCGCACATGGGTGTTCTTCTCCTCCAGGTGGGCCAGGCTCACACGGAGCGCAGAGGAGACAGCGTCCTCTGTAGAGCGGTTAGGGCGGTAAGCAAACTGGAACGGGTCAAGTGTGGGGGGAAGTATGGAGACGATATGGTTCTTTACCAGCCTCTCAAAACACTTCATCACTNTGAGTGCCACAGGCCGGTAATCATTCAGGCAGGTCACTGAGGATTTCTTTGGCACAGGTACAATGGCTGCTGTCTTAAAACATGATGGAACAATGGCCTGGTCCAGCGAGGTGTTGAAGATGTCTGTGAGGACATGGGCCAGGTGATCCGCACAGTCCCTGAGCACACGTCTTGGTATACTGTTGGGGTCTGCTGCCTTCTGGGGGTTGACTTTCCTCAAGGTCCTTCAGCTGTGTCAAGGCAAAGTCTTTGTTCCCCCTGCTTGGGGACAGCTTTCATTGCAGTGGTGTTATTAAGTGCCTCAAAGCGACCAAAGTGATTATTGAGGTTGTTGAGAAATATAGTATCATTGTATGAGAATTATTATTATTATGAGAATTTACTCAGTGCTTCAAGCATTGGAGAACAGTCATCACCTTTGTGTGCCGCCTCTAAATAAAACATAAGGAATGAGTGAGCTCTGACACTCTGATAAGAGATCATGAGGTCAGTTTAAATGCTTTATGAGCACGTGCTAAATGTAGTTTGACTCGCATGGACTGGACTTAAAGTATGACATTTATTTTGTTGCAATGCTGCTTGGTATTTTGTGTCATAATTTCCCTCAGTTGTAGTAACATTTTAAGTCACCAAAAACAAACACAGCAACGTTGATGAGCTGATCTGACAGGTTGTAAAAAACCAGAACGCTTTTTTATAGATCAATTGTCGACAATAATTCCATAATTTCACAGAAAAACTGTGTATCATGCACAACAATGCCAAGTATGGTAGTTCTGAGTTGGACCAGGAAGTCATTCTATAAATTGTGACCGTGATGTTTAAAGCAGACAGTTTTGGTTTGGCACTGATTTTACTTTCATCTTCTAAATTATGTTTTCTAACCTAAAACCCAGGTCCTTTTTTCTGTGAGATACTATTTTGAGAACACATTTCAGCTAAGACTTTCAATAATGACTTTTTTTCTCTGTCAATATTATAATGACTAATGATTTGATCCAGAGCAACTTACAATCGGGGAATTCAACTTCGAAAAAAACTCAAAAAAGCAAATATCCTGCAAATACATTTGCTTAAAAAAGTCAAACATTTCTAAGTGCTACAAACAAAAGAGAGAGTATTTTCGTTGGTATGAAAACGATTTTCCGAATTTTGAACAGCCGTTGACGCAAAAACAAACACATTCAAAACTATTTGAATATGTCTGGGTCTTATTTTCGTTCCTGTGGGTTACGAAAACTTTTAACTTTGCACATCTTAGTAATTGCTGATATCTGGGGAATCAGGGTCGTAGGTCAAGCAGCTAAACAAGCAGTGCATGCAATACCAGATCACCAAAATAAAGTAAGCAGTGGTGGAAAACGTATTTAGATTCTTTACTAGAATAAAATAATAAGACCACACTTTAAAAACACTCGATTTCAAGTATAAGTACTGCATGGAGAATGGTACTTAAGTTAAAGTTTTGAAGTACAATTAGGAAAATGTACTTGTCATGCTTTTCCGGTTATCCGTCCCCTTGTGTGTTGTGTAGCTTTTTCTGCATGTGAACGGTCTGCAGAGTCACAAACCCTCAAAGTGCACACTGTAGCGAGTAAAACTCTAACACATAAAATACCTGTCTGTACTGCCCCAGAACGCCTCTTTGGAGATTTCTCTTTTTTCATTTTTTTCTTCCTGGTCATCATAGTGACGTAACGGTCATAGTGACGTAACGGCTCCTCACACACACACACTCACTCAGCTGCTCAGCCTTATCTTTTCTCAGCCGCGGCTCCGAGGATCTCCGAGCACACAATGTGTTTAGGCTGTGTGCTCAAGCTGAGTTCCGTGGTGTCTCGCTGTCTCGCAGCAACAAGGAAACAACACCAGTAATCCAGCTCACACTGTCCGCTCCTCGAGCCTCAAAGGGCGCCAACGCGGCACCCAGACCCCACGCAGCATTCTCATCTGTTTGTCATTACTGGTGTCATTTTCTGGTTGCTAACAAACGCCATTGTAACACACATGGGCTCCAACAAGGCGTGTAGGACAGAGGGTGAATACACATACTATACAGAGATGCTGTATGAGAAACCAATGTAAGTTTGGAAAATTGCACAATGTAAATCTATTCTAGTAGACCTCAACAATGGAATTATGATCAGTAGAAATGGCCATGACATGGGACCTTTAACAGTGGCCTCATTCAGTCACAGTGGAGTCATGTTGACGAGCTGCTTCAGAGGCATCGGATTGATCTGTGAGATCAAACCAATATCATGTCTGATCACTAATAGACAAAGACTCTTAAGGTCAGGTTAAGGGTGTGACAGGCTGGAATTCATTCCCTGCTAACATACTTCTCAACACCTCGACTCTCCTCTCTTATGCAACCGGTTCAACACCTTTTTTGGTTGTTTTTTAACCAACAATGTAGAAAGGAAATGTGGTTGCTCCATTTTCAAGTGTGAACAACCCACTACCACTACAAGTTGCTATTTAGGTCACTACACTTGGTAACACTTTACAATAAGGTACACAAAATGTGCTTAGTTACTGCTTAGTTACTGAGGAACGAATAGATAGTTAATGGTTAGTTAATGAGTAGTTCCTCAGTGACTGCGATTGAATAACTAATGGTTAGTTAATGGTAAACAGACTGGGGGTACTGTATTAATGAATCATTCGTTAATGGTTAGTTAATGAGTAGTTCCTCAGTGAACTAATGGTTAGTTACTGGTAAACAGACTGGGGGGGTACTGTATTAAGGAATCATTCGTTAATGGTTAGTTATGAGGAGTTCCTGGGAGACTTTGATTGAAGCAATGGTCCGCT
>NW_011368642.1:0-2070 GCF_000735185.1 Notothenia coriiceps | reverse complement strand
TGTGTGTGTGTGTGTGTGTGTGTGTGTGTGTGTGTGTGTGTGTGTGTGTGTGTGTGTGTGTGTGTGTGTGTGTGGAGAGAGATTAGCGCAGCGTGATTTCATAGCAGGAGAACGTAAACACTAAAGCTGTCAGTTATGTTTGGGTTTCATCTGTCGCATTAACTCCAGCGTATTTCCCTTCTATTCAATATCTCACGTACGGCTGTCAGTGCTGTCCACCTCCAGAATAATGGAGGATATTCAGTATTCTTCGTGGTGTTTTATTAAACAGCCCCGAGTATTGATTCTGTATTTGGTTTATTGCATCAGTGTTTATTTTTATGAAGTCCAAAACCTCGAGATCAAATTAAACTGAAAAGATACTCGCCTGAGGACATGGTGCATTCACTTGCTCCTCAGATGGTGCGTTCAAGAGCTTTTAGTCAAAATGTGGAAACAACATGGACTCTACACAAACAATGTTGTATTTTATTGCCAAGAGCATTTAAATAACAGCTTGATGGCTGTCTCAGAGCTGTTGTTGATCGAACTTGATGCATGTGAATGTTGTTTACTGGACTATAAAATTGATATTTAACTACATCAAATGTCATTCTGTTTCTCAAGCTTAAAGTTCAGAGACATTGAATATTGTATTATGTGTATTCACACTCTATACGATATGATACAAGAATACTTTATTGATGCATCAAGTGTGAAATATTTCCTGCATCACAGCGGCTCCATTTCCAACATCAACAAGGACAGATATTATGAGAAGACATCACTGAAGACAATGTGTGTTGCCATGTCAGGTCAACGTATATTTGATCTGGCATTTATCTCTGTATTTCATATTTAACCTAGTTGTGTGTGCTTAAATCTAAATGTCTGCAGTGAAGTACAGAATGATTTTCCATGTGATGCAGCTGGGAGAAATATCTAACCAAAATGTTTTCTCTGGCTCAATGCTAAAATCAAACTTCACTGTTTTTAAATCACGCAAAGAAAAACATCATCAGATATTTTCATTAAAAATCCATTCAGCCACACATCTGCAGAAGCCTTTATCACAACTTGTACTGGTGCTCATATTTCACACATGTATAAGCACTTTGAGCACCAGGAAAAACGTTATATAAATGACATGTATTATTATTATTATTATATCAAATCTCTGTCTGCATGTGTTTCCCTCAGAGGTGGAGGCGGAGCCTGTGAGGCAGGCGGGCGAGCGTCCGTCGAAGCGTCGATGTTTCTGGGAATATCGCCGAGCTCGAGAGTCGGCCGCCAAGAAGAAGCTGGGCGGAGACGTGCACTGGTCTCTGTCCTGGAGCTCCAGCACGCTGCCCAGCACCCTGTACCGCAGAGAGGGTGAGCACCATGACTAGACATCACTTCATAATAATGATAATAATACGTTTGTTTAGTATAGTACCTTTCACAGAAATAGAGTTCACAAAGTGCTTCACAAGAAAGAACAAAAGTTCAAATGAAGACCACAGAAACATGAGTACAATAACAACATGAGGCAGACTTTAAAGGTCCCATGTCATGGACATTTCCACTGATCATAATTCCATTGTTGAGGTCTACTAGAATAGATTTATATTGTGCAATTTTCCAAACTCACTTTGGTTTCTCATACAGCATCTCTGTGAACTACGTGTATTCACTGAATTTCACTCTGCCTTTAACGGCTCGTTGTAGCTCCATTAGCTCCAGCCCCCACCCTCCCTGTGAGCACAGTGTGCTCTGATTGGTCGGGACGTTGTGAATCGCGCTAAGCTCCGTGGAGGTGTGGTTTCCTTGTTTAGCGATACACAGCCAAACTCACCCTGAGCACACACAAAGTCACAGCCGAAGTAAAAACAATAAGTGTGGCTTGATATTGAGTAAGAAAAAGGTTGATAAACGCTGTGAGAATGGGTCTGCAGAGAGAATTTCGCCGCGATCCCAACTGTCTGTTATCAGCCTGCAGCCAGGGAGGAGAGATCAGCAGAGCTGCCTGCACTGAGGAAGTCCGTGGATTGGTCAATTTGGACCAATCAGCGGGGGCTTAACGTAACGGCTCCGCGGACGTAACGTAAC
>NW_011368641.1:0-7231 GCF_000735185.1 Notothenia coriiceps | reverse complement strand
TTTGATGCAACTTTAGTTACATTTCCATGACTTTTCCAAAACTTTGGGAACAATATTGTTTTCCATAACTTTTCCAGGGCCTGGAATTTGAATTTTGAATTTCCATGACTTTTCCAGGTTTGTAATGACCGTAAGAACCCTGTAAAACAGTGAAAGATATCTAAAATAAAGATATTTAATGCAGTTTCAAAAGGCTCGTTCAGATGACGTCAGTTTTTTGCATTGTGAGCCAATAATAATGCATCACATGTGCATCAACAGACAACTCCATCAAGGTAAACAAAGCTGGGATGTTTGTAAAGCTGAATTAACACAATGGGAAAGAATATATTTAATGCAGTTCCAAAAGGCTCATTCAGATGTATATATACACACACATGCATTTAACATGAGCGCAGCTGATAGAGCAGGAAGCTAGCAGCGTACCCTGTAGGTATACCGCCAGAGGTTATGTTGAATTGGATTAAATATGCCAAGAGAGCTTTGTAAGACTCACCGCCCATAAAGAGAGGCTCTCTGTCTTGGGGGCCTTGCGATGGCTGGCTCCTGAAGGGCTCCATGTGATGAAGGGGCCTCTGAGATTGGCCAAAATTGCCTGACATGTGCTGCTGGAAGTCTCCGGGACCCTGGGAAAACACAGAACTCATGAATTATAGGGCCAGGCAGGGAAACTCAATAATCACAAACAAATTCAACTAATGAAAAATGGGAATTTGTTGCAGGGAGCGCATGTCATTGAACGGATGGGGTCATTAAAAAAGACACAGAATGTTGAGTTGTAAACATCAATATGCATGGCAATATTAAGGAAAATCACGTTGGGCTGAATTTATGAGCAAACCTGCATTAACACCAGAACCGCCAGGGGTCGCTGTATACCTAAAACCGCCAACGGGTCAAAATTACCATCTATTGATTTTCAAGGTACAATGTTCTTTTATTTATCATACAGAACAGTGAGTTGTGATCGCACAGGGATGAAACTTATACCCATAGAATCTGTGGACTCTCAGCTTTTGTGCAGATAGCATGAAGTATAAAATATCGCTACCAGTGCTGATTTAAACGCTTGGTGTTACACTTGTGTTTTGTTTAGGTACACATCTCTCTCTCTATCTATAACTATCTACCTACCTATCTATCTATCTATCTGTCTCTCTGTCTATCTATATTTCTATCTATCTATAACTATCAATCTATCTATAAGGAACCGCAGTAGACATAAGGCGTTGCTATAGCAACACGTCATGTTTACGCTGCATTTTCTATGAGGTAAATATTACCTGCTGGCGCTGACGGGTATAAATGGCAATTTTTTTCAATCTGACTTCATATTGACAATTTTTAACAACAGAGGGTGCTACATAACAACCTCTCAGGGAAAGTCACGGACTGGAAGACCTTAATATTTGTATTGAAAAAAAGTTACATACAATCAAAAAACAGCAGCGGGTAAAATTGACCCCGTTGGCGGTTCTAGTGTTAATGCTACTCAAGGCTTTGTTGATAAACCTTCTCAAAGGGTATTTCAGGACTTTTGTTTCAACACTTTATACGATCCACAGCTTTCTCTACTCACTGCATTACTATCTTCCCAAGGGGAAACTAGATAACAACACTTTAATCCCTCCTTGGAATTCAAACCCCCCATCTAACTTTCTCCTTTATTCCGTTAAACATCCATCTGTGTTGAAAAATTAACCTGCTATTCAACACGTGGCACTTCCACAAATGGGCTGCTTCGCCTCCTCCAAGCCCATTGTAAATTACTTAAGATGCTATCAAGGCTTAATCCATCTTTATTCCAGGTATTTAGGTGTTAGAAAAAAAAGCTAGAAGGTCCCAAAAACTTGCTTAACAGAAAGTTAATCAAAGGGGCTTACAGAGACACAATGAGGGCACAATCATAGCGCTTCTAAAAAAGGGTCGGACAGGCAGGTTTGCACAATGGAGACTCTGGTGTCCATGTAATAAATCTCCAATCAAATCGCTCATCCTCTCGCTTTTTCTATCCTTGATAAACAGACTCCAGGCTGCTCAATATGCAACGGATGCTCAGCAGGGAGGGGGATATCCAAGACAAGCATAATGGAGAGGGGCCGAATGTCAAAGTGTTAAATAAAGAATGGAAATCTGAGTTTAAATGGAGCTTGTGTTTCTAGGTTTCATGCCTTGTATGTAAAGTCTAAGCTTTGCAACGTATTGAGATATGCTAAGCAGCTCTGACTGCTACCAATTAACCGAGGATGACAATATACGCAACAAGGAGAACATGATAAGGGTTTAAAACAAATATATATACGGTTAAACTGAACACCCAATACTAATATATACTATAAGCATGGATAATATTCATTGTTTTCTGGATCTAATACGTTCTAAGAGAGAGGTACGGGGCTCTGACTGATACCAATTAACCAAGGATGACTTTAATTGACAATATACGCAACGAGGAGAACATGATAAGGGTTTAAAACAAATATATATACGGTTAAACTGAACATCTAATACATACTATAAGCATGTATAATATTCATTGTTTTCTGGATTTAATGCCGTTTAAAATAGAGATATGGAGCTCTGACTGATACCATTAAACCAAGGATAACTTTAAATGTCAATATACGTAACAAGGAGGCCATAATAAGGGAACAAATATATAAATTAAAAGGTTAATACTATAAATGAACCCCTAGTGACAACATTTAAACATACTATGGTTGGTGGCTTCTTAAAATCATTATTTTTGTGGTAAAACTGAACAAATATTCTGTGTTTTCAGGATTTAATGCCGTCTAAAAGAGAGAAATGGAGCTCTGGCTGCTACCTTTTAACTAGGAATGACAAAGAGGAGAGAATAAATGATTTAAATATATATATAAACATGTTTTTAAAGCTTCAACTACTACAAATCAAAGCCTTTACCATTTCCATATAGTATAAATGGTGGCATCTTTATTTCCTGGTTAAACTGAATGTCATTATTCGAAAAGATTAAATATTCTAATACCTTTAATTGGTGCCGAGATTAATATTTCAAACCATCAGGAAAAATGTAATGCATTAATATTAGAAGCTATGACCCCCCCCCCCCGTCCACTCGGTCTTTTAACAATTAAATGTGATGGGATGATAATGTATGATAATCACGAGTAATCAGGTGCCCACTGGTAAATGGAGAGTTAATGTCACCTGCATTTCAAATTGTGTCCTTGGCAGCAACGGCCTAAACAGCTGGGGAATCCGACACTATGCTTTTCATCAAAATAATATAAAAACCCACCGTCTGATAAGAGGGCTCTCAATCTATCAATATCTACCACAATCACACAGGAAATTGGGAAAGGAGGTAAATAAAAATACAGTTTTCCGTCCAAAAGATGTGGCTCATTTGGCAACTGGTTGTAAATCCACATGCAATTGGACGCAGCTATTTTCCAAAGCTTCATTTGCATAAATCCATATAAAATGCACTTTCCAGGGATATGTCAGTCAGGAGCAGCGGCACCTGATGCCTGGGCTTCATTAACTACAAGGACGGAGTAACTTAAGGCACTTTGGCAGACTCAAACCAATACAGTAATTACTTTAAAAAGGCATTTCCGTCATCCCTTGGCTCTGTGTGAGTGAAATAAAGAACCCTTTCTTACAAAATCACTGACTTAACATCTCTGACGTGAAATACAGCTTTCAGAATATATGGTGCAAGAAAAAAGGCTCCATTACACCACCAGCGTGTTTGATTAATTCAAATACCGTTCACGCAAAAAGGTCTCCGTGCCTTTGGGACAGAAACTTGGTGAAAAGTGCATTTTAACTGGCAGTATATCCTGGTTTCACAATTCCAATATGTGCCAAGCTGGCTACTCTTAAGCTGCATTTCATCCCATGAAGAGTTGCAAACTGCAGAAACCCCCGACCTACTAAAAAGTCCACCGCCTAAAGCCGCTATCACGCACTTCCAGTTGTGCCGTATCGGTGTTTACAGATTTGCTTTAACAGTATTTGGCCAGGGCGGGCGCTCTAATTGCCGTAATGATATCGAGGAGAATAGCCGTGTGCAGAGGGGGAGAGAAAGTGAGGTAAAAAAAAAAAAAAAAGGGGAGGGAGAGGAGCAGCTGCTACTCACAGGGAACCTCTGAGGACCCACAGCAGGTCTGGGTTGGCTTTGAGCAGGAGGCATCAAGGGCACTGCAATGAGAGAAAAGAGAGGGGGTGAGACGGGGAGGAGGGGGACACAAATGAGGGGGGAGATAGGGGAAAAGGGAGGAGACAGACGTTAGACATCTCCATGCTTACGGCTGCTACAAAGACATACATTTTATAACCTCACAGCAATGAGATATATTTGCAGTTACAGGGAGAAGTAAACATTTGCAATAAGGGAAGAGTATACAGAATTTTCATTATCATTTCTACACCGTAGCTTTGGGCATATGACAATGAAATTGAAACCCCCCCCTTTAAATGATGTGCATCTTACACAACGTTC
The DNA here is from genome assembly GCF_000735185.1 of Notothenia coriiceps. Taxonomy (NCBI): domain Eukaryota; kingdom Metazoa; phylum Chordata; class Actinopteri; order Perciformes; family Nototheniidae; genus Notothenia; species Notothenia coriiceps. The sequence continues at coordinate 2,739 of NW_011368641.1, read as the reverse complement.
ACAAACTTCATACAATAACAGAAGGGATGTTTTCGTTATATACCTCTACTATTTAGACATACTTATGGATATTCTACTTGCTATAACCCTTTATGGACACAGTTAGAAATACACTACATGTATACAGTTTTGTGTGTAAATATGCACATTGAATTGTATCATCCAACTACCTCTGCTCTCACCACTCTTATTTCTTTATTTGTGTCTATTCTTTTACTGCAGTGAGAGTAAATCTATTCATCTGGAAGCGAAGAGAAAAGGTAATTTTCTCCCATTATGTATAACCTCACATCTTAATGACAATGATTTCAATTAACTGATTGACATGTGGTTTTTTTATGCTGCTTTAAAATGAGGGTAATTGTATGTCAGCATATACAACATTCAATTGGATCACTTGAAAGAATATATAAATAAATATAGACACAAAAACATAATCACAGGCAATCCCTGATTTTCCAGAACACATCTTCCTCCCAGGAGCAACATCAAAACCCCAATGCACACACACACACACACACACACACACACACACACACACACACGCTTTGCTAACAACATTTCAATCTTGGCCCGGGCAGGCAGGCCAGATAAACCCATCTCAGGGAATGAAATGGTGATGCCGCCAGAAAAAATAAAATAAACCCATTACTGGCTGAGAGAGCTATTCACTTGTCATTCAAGCAAACAACAAAATGACATTCTAATCCAGACACCTTTCAGGATGTCAGACAGCCAGACGTAGCATGCACCTCAACTCAGAAGCTTCCTAAATAAACCAGGGACGAGTTTGGGCACAAGGAAATGTAGGTTTCATCAAAAATGTTAAGAGTATGAATAGTGAATTTAGCTAATTATATAAAAGAGAAATGGGATTTAACACGATGATGACTGCCAAAATATACATCAATCATCTACGAATGTGTGGATATGGACACTTAGGGTTCAGAGGAAATACTCACATGTGGAGAGACTACAAGGGTATGATGTGTCTGTGAATTACATGCTAGTCTATCTGGGAAATTTCACAGGAGAAATGTTTAAATTAGGGATAAATATCCTGGCAAAAAGGATTTATCTAGGAAATGGTGTGTACGTGAAATGGGGAAATAGAATTGAACACGTTGAAGACATTTGGAAAATACATCAAATCATCTACGAATGTGTGGATATGGACACTTAGGGCTCAGAGGAAATACTCAAATATGGAGAGAATATCGGTTTTGCAAAACATAGAAGCATATGATGTGTCTATTAATTACATGTTAGTCTATCTGGGCTATTTCACAGGAGAAAACGTTTAGGGATAAATATCCTGGCAAAGTATGATCGAAAATGTATTTAACTAATTATATAAGAGAGAGAAATGGGAAATAGAATTTAACACGATGGTGACTGGCCAAAAAATACATCAAATCATCATCGAGTGTGTGATATGGACACTTAGGGTTCAGAGGAAATACAAGGGTATGATGTGTCTGTGAATTACATGCAAGTCAATCTGAGATAGAGATACCGCAGGTCTTTCCCTCCTGCAGCGGTCAGACTATACAACCAGCACAGCCCCTAGTTGACCCCCCCCTTCCCCACACACACACACACAGGCTATATCACCCCTTGCTGCTAAATACCAACAAACTATGTGCAATATATAAATGCGATTAATAACTGTGTAATATATACCTGGCTGCTAAATCCTAAGAACTGTTACAGGATGTGTATTTTTTTTAAATTATGTAACTTTTTATTATATCATAACGTAGTACTTTGTTTTTAATGCATGTCACATATTTAACATGTAACATCAAGCTGTTGTTCTTCTGCTGTAACTACGCACATTTCCCCTCCATGGGACTAATAAAGGGATTCTGATTCTGATCTGGGTGAAAATGGAATGTTTAATGAAAATGTTTAAATTAGAGATAAATATCCTGGTAAAGTACGATCGAAAATGTGTTTAACTAATTATATAAGAGAGAAATGGGATTTAACACGATGATGACAGGCAAAAAAATACATCAATCATCCTCCAATTGGTGGATGTGGACACTGACGCAGCGTCCACACGGCGGCGTGCGTTGAAGCTTGCCGGTGGGCGTGTCTGAAACTCGACCAACAACATGAATCTCCCGCCCCGGACACACAAGCACGCGGTTTGATTGGCTAGAGCTTGTACTGGCATGTGATTTGATTGGCTGACGCTTCGGTCGAAGCTTGAAAAGTTGAATATTGCTCAACTTTTGAAGCGAGCAAAGCGAGACTGCAAGACTTCGATTATATTGATTAGAAAGCCAGATACGTTTCTTCTTGCCCCTTTTGAACATGACGGAAACTATCTGAGAACATAAATGGTGGGTTGACGTACCTTGCACAGAGGATGACATTATTGTAAAGCCAGATAATTTAAAATAATAACAGCTTCATAATAGCAATATTTATTTTTACATTGGTTTTTATATATTTTAATCGTTTAACCTTCATTATAATTATGGCTTGAGTCTATTAACCTGTTAACATTTTATATTTCGCTGCATGTACCTTCATAAATAATCTGAGGGGAATTTCTTGTGTATTTGTAACTTGTGATGTGTCATTTTGATTAGTGTATTTGTTTATAGTGTCGTGGACAGTCCCCATAGAGAGGGGAAGCCCCTCCCTTTCCGGGGGAGCTCCATGGACCTTATTTCTGAAAAAGTATGTATTGAAGTCAATGGAGAGAGAAAGATTATCTTTCCATCC
>NW_011368640.1:0-5176 GCF_000735185.1 Notothenia coriiceps | reverse complement strand
TAAGAAGTAGAAAGTACAGGTATTTGTGTTCAACATGTAAGAAGTAGAAAGTACAGGTATTTGTGTTCAACATGTAAGAAGTAGAAAGTACAGGTATTTGTGTTCAACATGTAAGAAGTCAAAGTAAAATGTCGTCAGAAAAATAAGTAGTGGAGTAAAGTACTGATACCAGAAACATGTAGTAGTGAGTAGACTAACACCATAAAATGGAAATAATCAAATAAAGTACAAGTATCTCAAAATGTTACTTAAGTACAGTACTGAAGTAAATGTACTCAGTTACTTCCCAACCCTGAGGAGCGTAAAAAGAATGCGGAAGAATTTGTCCTAAAAACGATAAGATTTGAAAATGTAATGGCTTGTGGAGCTCGACAAGTAGATTAGAGCAAGAACAATGACAGATTTCTCTTCAATTTGAGAAAGTGAACGAGGAACAAATACAGTAGAAATGTAAATAGGTAGTTCATCATGTTGAGAAATTGATCTTTATGAGATGTTTTGTTATTAAAAGTTGTAATGATAAATCAATAGAGACAGCCGCACAGGGGAGAACAAATCTATTTGTTGATCAACATAGGCTGTGTCGTGTGTGTGTGTGGTGTGTGTGTGTGTGTGTGTGTGTGTGTGTGTGTGTGTGTGTGTGTGTGTGTGTGTGTGTGTGTGTGTGTGTGTGTGTGTGTGTGTGTGTGTGTGTGTGTGTGTGTGTGTGTGTGTGTGTGTGTGTGTGTGTGTGTGTGTGTGTGTGTGTGTGTGTGTCCATCCAGATTAGGGAGTCACTAGCAGTCATTTATTTTTGGGTGTCACAAGCTATAAAGGTTAAGAGCCAGTGATATTGACTGCTGTTGCTTCGCTGCATCACTTTGTGCATTAGCTGCATACATTATAGAGAAGCATCAAGCAGCCGCTCAGATCAGATCTGACAGCTTGTCTTCATGAGTTACAACCTCTCTCTTTGCAATATGAAATATACCGTATCTCTCTCTGACTGTACATCCAGGCAGTCCTCGGGGGGGAGGGACGTTCAATAAAGAACAACTGACCTGAGCCAACAGTTAGGGATACAAAAAAGGACCGTAGCACTTTCACAAAATCAGTATCTGTCTCTGAATGCATCCATTTCTTTTAAATCAATGTAGAGCGGAGTCACAGTGTAGCCTTGTTTTGATCTGTTTTGTCAATAGCTTGATTAATAAATAACCCACTTTGAGTTATGCAACATGCAGATGATGCTTAAGGGAAACAATGCATAGCCTGTTGTTCTTTTGTTCTCTTTTACTTGTCTTTACTACGGACAGTTTAGCCATCATGAATCCAAAGTGTCATACTCTCCAAAAATAATTGTGAATATTCCAAAAGTATTCAATTTCGTTTTCTGACGGAGGAATACTTTGTTTATGTTTTTTTTATCACGACTGACTTTAAATTTAAGGTGTATTGATGTGAGCACTGTTAGCATCAGGTTGCTATCGAAACATGTGGACCAATCAGAATTGAGTATTCGACTAACCTGTTTAACAACAGGCAGTAACATTTTCAAAACCTTCAACTATCAATCATCTGTCCTCCTCCATAATTGTGTATTTCCTCCCGTTCAGCGCAACAGAATAACGCACACACACACACACACACACACACACACACACACACACACACACACACACACACACACACACACACACACACGCACGCTCCTCCTGAGACTTCCGCTTCTTCTTCAAGGTCAGGACAGTCTTCAGGCTCTGTTTGTGCACTGGGTTTATCATTATTAATGATCTGCATATACCAAAATATTACAAAACTGCTGGCAGAGTATTTAATAAAGGCTAATTCATGGATTACCAAAAGAAAAATTGTTTAAAAAAAGAAGAAGTTGGTTTCATTGTGTACACAATTTTATATACAACTTTACAGCAGCTTTGTTTTATTTACATTTCACATTGTATACTCTGAGCAAAAACACTGTATGTGAACCAACATCTGCATTTCTCTTGTGTGTGTGTGTGTGTGTGTGTGTGTGTGTGTGTGTGTGTGTGTGTGTGTGTGTGTGTGTGTGTGGGCGATCTGATTCACTGACCCTCCGTCACCTCTTGGTTGTAACTCTCATTCAGTATTTGTTGCAGCCTTCTCTGTGTGCGCTGTCTCTTACATAAAACTGATCTTGTTGCCAAAGTTACAACTCATGCACCCAAAAAAGCGCAATAGTTACATAATGATGTCACATTGAGATATTCCCCATTTACTGACATTTTTTACGTCGTAGAACAAAGCATTACAAACTCTTCAGCTTGTGTTAACCATACACTGTACTGTAGCGGCCAAAATCATAGAAAAGTCAAACTGAAAATGTATTTAAAAGTAAACGTAAGATCGTTGTTTCTGTACATGATCCAATATCATCGAAATACATTTGACCATTTCCTATATCTTGCCTTTTGCCTCTCCTGTGGTCTCCTTGTGTTTCTTAAATTTAAATAATAACACTGAATAATAATAGATTTACTATCAACTAAAACTGCAACATATTGAATAATATAAAGCAATACATAGCTCCAACATGTTCCTTATTTCAGCAACAATCTAACTCAAAAAGATGTATGCTAGAATGCTGACTAATGTCTGGGTTTCAGGACTCATTGCTGCTTCACAAGTATGCATGTGTTAAGATACAGTCTGGTGTTAATAATGATATGAGGAAGCATGAAGACACAGACGTATGCTTTTCTCAGAATTTGACTTTTTTTGTCCTTCTGTCAGTGCATTATAGTGTCGCTGTTTGTTTCTGTGAGCCTTCTGGAAGCTTTGCACACGGCTAACATTCTCCTCAGGACGCTGTGTGAAGACTGAAGCTCCTCAGGGTGATTGACAGCTGCAGTAAGATGAACCGAGACGAGACACACTCTGTTGACTCCCGGCAAAATGTTGCATACAGTAGATTTATCTGAAGTTACAAACATAAAATATTTGTTGATTTGATAGAATAATGATTTTTTTCATTTATTGAATAAACTTAAAGGTCACCTATCATGCTTTTGTTAGCCAATAGCATAGGTCTCGGATATATAAAAATATATAAAAAACATGTCTATGAAGTGTTTTGCTCAAAATACCAAACAGATCACCCATTCTAGCCACGCCTCATATCCCTCTATTTCACTTCCTGTTTCAAAAGCGCTGATTTGGGTATAAAGTTTAAAAAAAGAAAAAAAAAAAGGTCCCCTTTAAATCTTAACACATTTGTACACCATTGTGCTCAAGCAAAACTTTGCCAATTTCTGCTTTTTGATTTAGATTTTTTTTCAGATTTTGACGTTTATTTTCATTGTTGGTTTGATTTTTTTTCAGATTCTTACTATTTCTTAGATTTTGACTTTTCTTTACAGAATTTGACTTTTTTCTCAGATTTTGACTTTTTTTCCGCAGATTATGAGTAATTTCTAAGATTTTCACTTTTTGCTCAGAATTTGACTTTTGATTTTCAAAATATTATATTATCATATTGCAGTGTTTTTTTCTTAATTTACAACAGTCCATTCATTCTTAATGTTGGAGCACATACAGTAAGGGCTGCAAAATCATTGAAACTGTTACCATAATCTCAATGTGGACCAGAGTGCACCATCCACCATTTTGTTAATCACAGTATTTACTCAAGCCAAAAACTTCAAGACATCTGAATAAAGTATTGAGGAGTCGCAGTGTACAAAGTTAATCTACAGACCTAATACAAAAATGTTTGGTGCAGATCCTCCATTTTGATATACTTAATCAATGATGCATTTTGAAAGTCATCAATCCATCCATACTAATATCAGTCAAAACAACCACATTTCTTTCCATATCGTGCAGCCTTAATACACTAAAGCTCCCATAGCAGTATTCAAATTGGGATGTGCATTTAGATGAGGAAGTAGGTCACAAAACATCTCTGTGAATTTGGGTCAGAATACATCAGACTTCCCCTTAATCTCTCCCTCTCTCCCTGTGGATGGATGGCAGAGAGACAGATTATTACACCCTGCTGGCCCACATTTCTGCCTTTTCTCTCGTTAAATCATCCGCTCGTTCTTCTGCTCTCACATCCCCCGTTGTTGTTGTTGTTGTTGTTCTAGTCACTTGTTTGGATTGTTTATCGCCCTGAAACTGAACGGCATGAATCAAAACAGTTATAAATCAGATGGGTTTAGTGAAGTCATGTTTCATATCGTGTGGATCGTACGTCCAAAATGTGACTTTTACGACTTTGCTTCCGTGTGATTTTATCTCTAGAAAAGCCAATTTTATTTACATTTCTCAACATCATAAATTACATCTTTTCCTCAAGATGCCTGATCACTCTATATCAGGGGTGTCAAACTCAATTTCATCTCGGGCCACATCAGCGTTATGGTATTTGTATTATTATTTTCTTTCTCCCAGCGCAGCGCCCCTCCAGATCTGGCGCCCTAGGCGACCGGCTAGTTCGCAGTGCCTATGGCCGGCCCTGACAGGGGTGCCCAATACGTCGATCGCAAAGGTAGTGTGGGTAGATCGCATGGCAGTGAAAAAAAAAAGAAAAAGGCTAGCCTATCATCCATCCCTACTATGGCATTTGCCACTTGATTGACGTACTGAGATCTCTTTCTAACACGCAGTTCACCGTGCCAGCTGCAAATCACGGCGAGCTGATTACCTAGTTAGCCTTCCAATTTATACAATTCTACTAAAGAAAGGGTATAAAATTGACGTAATGACCAAAAATGTACTGAGTTGTATTATGCCATACGGGTTCATGCAGTTATGCAAGGTACACCAACATAAGGTATTCTCAGTATATATAAATAAATATATGTTTAGCATTTGTAATGTAGGTAGACAGGCCTGCCCCTCCCCACACACAGATCACGCAGACTGCGTGGGGCCTCACCTCGCGGAGGGGGCCTTGTCACTACCCCAGTGTTTCCCATACATTGATTTATTTGTGGCGGGCTGCTAGTCTAATGGATAGTGAGGTGGGCTGATGATCGGAAGGTTGCTATTTCAAATCCTGCCTGGAACACCACTACTAGTGTGCCCTTGAGTAAGGCACTTAGCCCTCGGTTACTCCAGGGAGAATGTCCCTGTAATTGGTCATTGTAAGTCGCTTTGGAATAAGGCGTCTGCTAAATGCCTGAATTGTAAATGATATTTTTGGGAGAAT
>NW_011368639.1:0-2566 GCF_000735185.1 Notothenia coriiceps | reverse complement strand
ACTAATTTAAAGTGGAGCTATCATGCTATATTTGAATAATATAGTGTAGGACCATACCTATATAAGGCATATTTATACTTTTTATTTTTCAAAATACCAAACAGATCATGCATTTTAGCCATTCCTCATTTCGCTCAATTTAACACTGTCTTTTCATCATGGGCTGATTCTGTGAGAACAGCACCATCTACAGGCCTGGCATATGTACTACAGCGTCTCCAGCGCTTTCCAACGGCAATGTCCGTGGCTGTCTCCTCCTGATTGGTGGAGTTGGCCCAATAGCCGTAGCGCCACTTCTGTGACGTCATAGAAGTGTTCAAATCTGGATCAGTCTGTATCAGATCCGTTGCAGCCTCTTTTTTAGAGATTTGGGTATGGAGGAAAATTGAGAGGGTTTTGTTTTCTGACACTTGGTGAGTTCCCTGGAACACCGGGGACACATATTCATGTAGAAAAGACGTACATAAGTGCATTTTGCATGATAGGTCACCTTTAAGTAAAGGAAAAGTTGTCAATTGCTTGGAAAACAATCCAAAATAACATTTTATATTTGATATGACTAGCCAGAAAGAAAGTATTTTTTAACATTTGAATGATTATGTATGCATGTTTCTCAAAATGAATATGTTCTGAGGCATTGAAATACTGCAAACAATCTTCTCAAAGTAAGTTGTGAAGCAGCTACAAAGGGTCTTTTCAAACAGTTATTCTTCAGAAGCCATTTCTTTATTCGACAGAAGGTTGTATCAAAGGTTGTATAATAACTTTGTATGATTGAGTATGAGCAAATTCAAAGATGGTGAAATGAAAGGATGAGTCACTTAGAAGTTCAGTTTTTCTATAATAAGATGAATGTGTTCCCTGGAGGGGAATAAAAAGCAGCAACAACACAAACATCGGTATCACAGATTACAATTCGTTGCATCCTTAATTCAAACCTTGTTAATGTAATCGTGGAGGAGGAGAGCTGCAGAGAGCTCACAGAAAAACACACTAAATATTTAGAGCCGTGTTACAACTCCATGGTTCACTTGCGCTTCTCTGGACTGGAAAACAAATTCAACTCAAAGGGAATTTGAGCGGGCAATTGTTCATTTTCTACCATCTGTAACACGTGCAGTGTAACCTGTAATTCTCACATCTGCCCAAAGACAAACATGATGGGATTTCTAGCAAAAAGTTTTTGATTTGAATCTATTCCATTTGTTGTTGTTTTTTCCGGCTACTGAGAATGTGTACATTTTGTAAATACAACTAGTGCATGAGGAAGTCACATGTTGAATGGACTGGAATAACACAAAAGGACGAGGAGTTTTTTAGCCATAATATGGATTTTAGATAAGATAAGCAATCGTATGGAAAAAGCAACACCGAAAACAAGAGCGATAACAAAGAGTTAATGTTGTTATTCGGAGTTTAAAAAGCCCTTAAACAGCTAAATAGGGCTATTTTCAGATTTGGGGAGTTACAGATTACATGAAAAGCTATAGTGTAATCAGGATACAAACAAAGGTAACTGTATTCCCTTACAGTTACATAGAAAAGTGTTATATTTAAAAAAAATTGGGATTACTAGCAGGATTACAATGTTATTCAAAACCTAAAAAGAGCATACATTACATTACATTGCATTTAGCTGAGGCTTTTATCCAAAGGGATTTACAATAAGTGCCTTCGACCAAGAAGATACAACCTTGAAGAAAACAGAATCATATAAGTACATCAGGTTTCATAGAGCCAAACATTTCAAGTGCTACTCAACTGGCTTTAGATAAGTTAGCCTTTTATTAGTATATAAGTGCTTTGTTAGTAATTGTATCGCTCGAAGTGGAGTCCAAAGAGATGAGTTTTCAGTCTGAAGAAGATGTGTAAGCTTTCTGCTGTCCTGATTTCAATGGGGAGCTCATTCCACCATTTTGGAGCCAGGACAGCAAACCCACGTGTAGGCTGTAAAGGATCAGATGTTCTCTCTTCTCTGTGAGCTGCACTGTTCTGTAGGATAACTCTTTCCGTGTGAATCTATACGCCTACTGCTTGAATCTGCTTTGTGAGGTCTTAATCTTGAGACATTCATTTTAGTTTTACATGTGGCTCTAATATTATTTAAAACATTCAGAATTCAGATTTTTATTTTCTTTAGATTTTTTTTATATTGACTTTTTCCACTTTTTCTGAAATGTTTCTCAAAATGTTCACGTGTTTTATAAACGTGTTGCCTCCACAAGATGATTCACATCGATGTTACAACAACCTGACTGTCCTTCTCCACTTGTGTCTGGAATCCAACATCCTCCATGTCATTATCTTTTTCCTCTGTCTCTCTCTCTCTCGCTCTCCAGCAATCTGTTCTGCAGGGTTGAATGAATGCATTGAATATAAGAGAAAGAAAGTGAGAGAAAGGGCACCGCTGAAGAAAATGAAATCATTTCTGGAAGCATTTCGTCTGAAGTCTAAAAAATGTATCACGGAATAAAGTACATGAACGTCTTCCCTGAGGTGTTAACTGAGGAATATGAGCCAATCTTACAGGAATAGATCTGTGTATGTTGTATTTAATTGTTTTTTG
>NW_011368638.1:0-2652 GCF_000735185.1 Notothenia coriiceps | reverse complement strand
TTTTCTGACGACTTTGTACTTTGACTTCTTACATGTTGAACACAAATACCTGTACTTTCTACTTCTTACATGTTGAAATCAAATACCTGAACTTTCTACTTCTTACATGTTGAACACAAATACCTGTACTTTCTACTTCTTACATGTTGAAATCAAATACCTGAACTTTCTACTTCTTACATGTTGACACAAATACCTGTACTTTCTACTCTCACATTGTGACCTAGGGCTGAACGATATATCGTGTCATGGCGATAACCGCAATATGCGCATGCGCGATATTCACATCGCAGGACTGCAATTTTATTAATTTTTTATGATGCGATATTAAGTAGGTACATTAACTCAAACACGTCATGTTACAATTATTTTGCTGCTTGCTACAAAAGGAAAACTTGCGCGGCTCTCATGTCAGGGGTACTTGAGTGAGTGACATGCAGGCTCTGCATGCACAGCAAACCACCAATCACAATCATTCTTGATCAGATCACAGCAGGCCCCGCCGCGCTAATTTGCAGACAATCAAAACACCGGTAAAAAATGAGCGAGGCAAAGGAGGACAATACCGGTGAGAATGAAGATTTACTTCCAAAAAGAAAAGCAACATTTGCCATCTGGAACTATTTTGGATCCAAAAAGGTTCTTCTCTTCTTCACTCACAGATGAACCCCCTTATTTGAGGGTAAGCAACCTGCATTATCATGACATGTTAGATCATGACTTAAGGTATGATGAGTCAACCAGTTAAGATTCATACGTCCGTGACTAAAATCCGTCTTCCGGTTAAATATACCGTAATTTTCGGACTATAAGGCGCACCTGAATATAAGCCGCAGCAGCGGCATACCACTCTCTGTTCCACTTTTACTTTTGCGCGCTACCTGTCTCACTCTTTTCCGGCCTCCAGCTTTTCCTGCTGGAACCCGCCGCTTAAAGGTGGGGGTCCGCGGACCGGCCATAGAGCCCATAGAGTTAAAGGTGTTGGCCGTTAGCTGTAAAAATCCATAGATTAGCCGCACCGTTATATAAGCCGCAGCGTCGAAAAATAGGGAAAAAGGCGCGGCTTATAGTCCGAAAATTACGGTAGTTTAAAAAAACGCAATATATATCGCAGGGGAAAAAAATATCGCAATGTCAGTTTTTTTCAATATCGTGCAGCCCTAATAAGCATCCTATTGAAGTAGTCATTATTCACAGTTAAAGCCCTGGACTATTTTCACAAGGTGTCAGTGTCCCTTAACCTGCCCAAATACTATAAATAAAATGAGTTACGTGAACACCTACAACCACATACTGAAAATGTTATGATACGTTATTCTAATCATACTCCTGAACTAGAGCAGAGACTGGAGTCTCTGAATATTGCTCATATTTCTTCAACTAACTCCCGTCGCTCAGTATTGACACCTCTCAGCATGCATGAGAAATGGAAATCCAAACTTCAGAGTGAAACACAAACTCTCCTTTGATCAGCAGAAACAACTTTCTGTCTGTCACAGCATCGCAGTGTGACAGAAAGCACCTGGAGGTGTTAAAATGTATCTCGCCATCGTGTGTGACACTGCATAGCTTCAATAAATTATTCATACACTAGCCATAAGGTCTACATGCTTCTCCCTCTCCCCATGCCTTCTCTCCTCTCCATCACCTCTGTCCTCTGCAGTTACATGACAGGGAGAAAAGGCTCCGCACTGAAGCATTATGGGAAAATAGGCCAGGCGTGTCCGGCTGTGGTTTCAGGGACAGACAGAATCATTTGTTCGCTGTTCTCATATTTGCAGTTTATATACGACATGAGTGTGCACGTGTCCCTCGTCCCTCTTTTAAACTTCAGGCCTCTCATATTCTGTCACGCTATGATGAACAGATAGGTGCGTTTGTTTCGCCTGCGGCCACGGTGTGTCGGGAACATCCATTAGCTGCCGAGGGGAGAAAGGATTCATCCAGCTACCGAGGCCGCGGATCATAACTTCCAGCTGTCGCTTAGCTCACATCCCGGGAATAACACAGACTCACTGGAGAACAGAGGATGGAAGTAGTGGAGTACAAATACTTTGTTACTGTACTTACATTTTTCTGGTGTCAGTACTTTACTCCACGACTTATTTTTCTGACGACTTTTTACTTTGACTTCTTACATGTTGAACACAAATACCTGTACTTTCTACTTCTTACATGTTGAACTCAAATACCTGTACTTTCTACTTCTTACATGTTGAACACAAATACCTGTACTTTCTACTTCTTACATGTTGAACACAAATACCTGTACTTTCTACTTCTTACATGTTGAACACAAATACCTGTACTTTCTACTTCTTACATGTTGAACACAAATACCTGTACTTTCTACTTCTTACATGTTGAACACAAATACCTGTACTTTCTACTTCTTACATGTTGAACACAAATACCTGTACTTTCTACTTCTCACATTTTCCAAACAGGCTGGTTCCTTTAGTCTGAATGTGTGTTTGGTGGCCTGATCATTATTATTTAGAGTCATTGCGTGCCTATTGATTTGAACACGATCCGTGTATCCATCATTTCCTGGTCTTCTCTAAAGAAGAGGGACCAATGAAAACGTTGTCATGTTGCCGTTGGTCACCATGGAAACATTCATTAGCTAACAATGACATTATTGTTCTATTA
>NW_011368637.1:0-3739 GCF_000735185.1 Notothenia coriiceps | reverse complement strand
CTATTTTAATCACACTCTCTCTCTCTCACACACAAACACACACACACTTCTCCGCCTCATTCTGTTTTCATTTACTCGTTCGTTATCTGACCAGCTTCAATCTTGTAGGCTACTCACTTCGTTTCTTGTAGCCCTCGAAAGGGTTTTGGAGGTTGATGCCTCGGTGAACGTGAGTTGTTTGGCTTTCTTGTCCGCAGCAGCAGAAAGCATTTTTTAATGTTTGAATGCATCAAAGTGGGTCGTCACCGTCGATTTCCTCTAAGACTTATAAATGCTCCAACACATAGTTGCACGGGGTGCAGAATAGTTTCCCCCCACTTCCGTGAAAGACATCGGGGTACTGCTTTGCCCGGTCTTTAGCAGAAATGTTCGTCGGTAAATGAGATGGATCAGATGTTTTCATCTTGGTGTTTTCTCTCTCGTGTGAGTTCCACACGTTCACTCTACCGTGTTGTTTACCTTCTGTGATGCGCGAGTGATGACGTCGCGTCATCATCATCACTACTTCACGTCAAGACGAGTTAACTTTTTTTTCCCTCAACTTTGTGTGGAAAAATGCGGGGATTATGCGGCCTTTTGATAAATATGCGGCCTTTTAAAAATCGCAGATTCGCAGAATTGCGTATTTCTGGAGGATCTAGTAGTAGATTGTGATTTAAACAGTTTACCTTATGCCACGTCAAACGAATAATACAATATAAAGACTTTGAAGTTTGTTACAAAAAAACATTTGACTTTGTTTCCATAGGCCAGGCAAGCGGCTGCTGGTCAATTGAAACAGCAAGTTGATGTCCTGCTGACACAATGTGCTTTCAAGACTACTAGAAGGGAAAAAACGAGTGGTAAATAATCAACTTCAAGTTCCGTTTTAAGTTCCAGAGTTGAACGCTGCTGAGCTCCCTCTCTTTAGGAATCCATCAGCTACTGAAGTTGTAAAATAGTTTCTTCCCTAATGAGGGGCTTTTATCATGTTGGATGTTGCTGCAGGTGAGGCTGCAGGCACAGGGGGGATTGGGGGGGCTGGAGGAGCTTTTTAAGGTCCTGGGGGACGCAGTGCTTCAAGGAGCTTTGACTCAATGAAAGAAACCTGGCATGTTGTTATCCCGCTCATCCCCTAAAAGCAATTAAAAAGCTTGAGATGAGAGGGTGCCTGAGGAACACAGCTCCATGTCATTGTTTCTAAAGGACTATTTTATCCATTTTTTTTATGAGGGTCCTTGTGCTGCAGAAATGTCTACATGATGCATTTTGGTGTTGCAAAAATGATGCATACAGTTAAAGTAGGACCTGACTTTTAGCAGTACATTTTTCATGAATGATTCACTTGAAAGGAATGCTAGCATATCACCTCATGACTCATTTCACTGTGAGATAACATGAGATAACATCAAATAACACAAGATAACAAGACATTTGAGATGGCCTGTGTTATGCAGTGCGTCACTCCTGGGGGCAAACATTAATGTGCTAATGGCCAGCAGGGGGTGACTCCACTTGTTGCTGCAGATTGCATAAATGTCTATGAGAAAATGTCCCTACTCCTGACTTGATTTATTGCCTTGATAAACATTTTTTCCTAATAAGTTTATCGAGTTGTCTTCAATAATCTGATATTCATTTGCTTTTTATTTGCTCTTTTTTCTGTTGCAAACTTTGGTTAAAATGTGCGATCCATCTGGATGTAAGCCTGGCTTGGTACATGGCAAACATACTCTCTGCATAAATCAAAGCCAAGTTTGGACTTTTTTAATTTTTTGGATGTTAACACAACCTTGATAATTTATTGAACCTTATTCGGACTGCTCGTCTTAATTATTTGGATCAGAAGTTTACACCTTTATGATTTCTTTTTAAAATATTGGCAAAGTCAAAGCGAGTGCTTTCCATTCCCTGGTGACATTTTGTACATGGCTGAAACATGTTGAGTATTCCTGCTGAACTGCCTCATTACTAAAAGCCTTCCACATTCGCACACGACATGTCTAGAATTAAACACTTTACTCTTGATAGGTCATGAGATTTGTTGTGCTACAGTCAGAGCAGGTTTGTTAATAAGGTCCAACAGCATCACATCGCTCTGAGCAGCTGAACAGTAATTACCATATTTATTCCTAAATGACTTTCCAACCAAACAGTTATAAAAATGAACCTGGGAGGAGGACGTGGCAGGATGAAATGAACAGCTTCACATGGTCAGTAGCTACTGTTAGTACAACATCTACAGCTCGACCATGCATGCTACAGATGTTAGTGCAAAATCTACAGCTCCTCTACCACAACCATCAGCAACAAGTGGACATGGAGAATTACATGAAATACTAAAATGTTGCCTCTCTGAAGAACCAGCACC
The DNA here is from genome assembly GCF_000735185.1 of Notothenia coriiceps. Classification (NCBI taxonomy): domain Eukaryota; kingdom Metazoa; phylum Chordata; class Actinopteri; order Perciformes; family Nototheniidae; genus Notothenia; species Notothenia coriiceps. Next base: position 1,389 of record NW_011368637.1, on the reverse strand, counting down.
TTACCGTGGTAGAGAGGTTTGTGTGCCCTGATGAACCTGGGGGCTGTGTTGTCTGGAACCTTGTGTTCCTGGTAGGGTCTCCCATGGCAAATTGGTCTCAGGCAAGGGGCCAGATTAAGATTGGTTCACAAGACCTCATGAAAGACGACACACGAAGTGAGGATACCCGGCCCGGAGGAAGCCCGGGGTCCCCTTCTGGAGCCAGGCCCAGAAGGAGGACTCGTCGGCGAGTGTCTGGTGGCCGGGCTTGCCACGGAGCCCGGCTGGGCACAGCCCGAAAAGGCAACGTGGGCAACACCTCCGCTTCTCCGTCCCACGGGCCCACCACCTACGGGAAACAGCGATGGGGTCGGGTGCGCTGCCAGAAGGGTGGCAGTGAAGGCAGAGGGTCTCGACGGACCAGACCCGGGCGACAGAAGCTTGCTTTGGGGATGTGGAACGTCAACTCTCTGGGGGGGAAGGAGTCGGAGCTTTTGCGGGAGGTGGAGCGTTACCAGTTGGATCTGGTTGGGCTTACCTCTATGCACAGCGTCGGCTCTGGAACCTTACTTCTGGATAGGGGTTGGACTCTATTCTTCTCCGGAGTTGCTCAAGGTGTGAGGCGCCGGGCGGGTGTGGGGATACTCACAAGTCCCCGGTTGGGTGCTTCGTTGTTGGAGTTTACCCCAGTGGACGAGAGGGTTGCCTCCCTACGCCTGCGGGTTATGGGGGGGAAAACTCTGACTGTTGTGTGTGCTTATGCACCCAACAGCAGTTCAGAGTATACGGCCTTCTTGGAGACCCTGGAAAGAGTCCTGTATGGGGCGTCCTCGACGGGGGACGTCTTTAATCTTGCTGGGAGACTTCAACGCACATGTGGGCAATGATGGAGACACTTGGAGGGGAGTGATTGGGAGGAACGGCCCCCCTCGATCTGAACCGGAGTGGTGGTTTGTTACTGGACTTCTATGCTAGTCATGGATTGGCCATAACAAACACCATGTTCGAACATAAGGATGCTCATAAGTGTACGTGGTACCAGAGCACCCTAGGCAGAAGGTCCATGATCGATTTCGTTATCGTATCATCGGACCTGAGGCCGAATGTTTTGGACACTCGGGTAAAGAGAGGGGCGGAGTTGGGTCGAGTGGCGGGGGAAGCCTCTGGACAGACCTTGTAAACTCAAACGTGTAGTTCGGGTGAACTGGGAACGTCTGGAGGAGGCCAAAAATCGGGAGGTTTTCAACTCACACCTCCGGGTGAGCTTATCGGGCATTCCTGTGGAAGCAGGGGGACATTGAAACAGAGTGGGCGGTGTTCAAAGTCTCCATTGCCGAAGCCGCGGCGGGGAGCTGTGGTCTCAAGGTCTTAGGTGCCACAGTGGCAAAGCCCTGGGGGTGGATGAGATCC
>NW_011368636.1:0-3276 GCF_000735185.1 Notothenia coriiceps | reverse complement strand
CATTATCGGAGTGTTCAGAAGGCTTATGACAGCGACTTCCCTCCGAGTAGCGAGTTGAGAAAGAGAAAGGTCATGTATTATTGCTACACAAACATTATCTCGCAGTCTTAGTGTCGCCAACTCGTTTCTAAGATGCAAAAAGACAAACAAATGCGTCTATGGTCGGTGTATTTTTGATCTTTCCAATCGAGACGAGATCTCTCTCCCGTCTGTGTGCGAGGGGGCGGGGCAGTTTACACACACGCAGCTGCTACATGCAGCAAAACACGACGGGGATGGCGGAGAGAAGCGCTCCAAGGTGTGGTTAAATGTTACCCGTCTTGAGGTGGACAATGCTCGTTGCCAAGAGTGTTTAGCATGTAAGGGCGGTAACACGAGCAATTTGTCTAAACATTTAGCAAAAGTGTGTTTGAGAAATTGTGCAAGGCATACAGTAATAGTCCGAATAGTCCATTAATCGTTTCATTAATCGATAGATTAATCGATTATCAAATTAGTCGTTTGTTGCAGCCCTATTGTAGTTATCCCATGTATAAATAAAATGTGTTATTCAGCAACCCTTGCAATTTGGGATTTTATTTGTGGTTGGTAGACCTCGGTGAGCTGGTCATTTCAAAAGTAGTTCACAAGCCAAAAAAGTGTGGGCACCCCTGCTTTAAACACAAGAACGAAATAGTATCGCCTTATGAAGTAATTTCCTGCCCATCAGTTGCCTAATTTCACACCCCAACCGTCAAGGAGCATGTATTTTAAATCGTGTTTTTGATCATCTGCTGAATTCCAATAGCATTAAGTCCAATATTCACTGTTTTGACTCTGCTTTGGTCATAAAGGGGCCATCCTGGAGCCTTCTTTATGTCTTCTCCAATCTCATATCATATTTACCGGGTCAGGTGGGATTGACAGACATGTTTTGTACTGTCTGTTCATTTCGGGTGCAAAAGCAAATGTTCGATTCACAAGTTTCAACATTTAAACATATGGCCCTGACCAGCTTGGGATACTGCAACAAAACCCTCTGTAACCGCAGCAATGCTTGCAAAGAAGAAATCAATGTACTTCTCACGGGTCAAAGAATGTGTCTCCTTGCACACGGCATAATTTTTGAAATAAAAAGACAGCTAGGCGATTAGGTGAGACAGATTACATCAGTGAATATGCCCAGATGCTCAATGTGCGGTGCAATATAAATGAATGCAGTTTGCCTGTATGTTTCCAAAGGGCTGATGATGTACAGCAGTGTAAAGCCAGAGGAATGCTGCCAGTGAACAAAGCTCTCACTGTGTGCCAGGGAAATATCTTCTCTATCTGCCTCTCCATGATTTGGAAAGATTCTCCCTCTGTTTTCCGTAAAGCCTGTGCAGTATAAAAGAATGGAATGATGTAGAACAAGTGATACTGTGTGTGCTAGTAAAGTGCATGCACATGAATGCTTAATTAGACATGATCTCCGCTGCACAAAAACCCAGCTCATGTCTTCTACACACTCAGAGCATCCTGTCAAATGGATCTTTTATTCAGCTGAAATGTCATACAGGGAGAGGTGTAGGGATCGTGTGGTTGAGGCGGGAGGGGTCAAGGGTCAGCAGAGGCAGATGAAGCAGCTGATTGTACAGTGTCGAACATAAGGAATGAGTGAGTCGGCGGAAAGGAACGTGCACACACTCTACTACATCTTTTCCTCTTTTTCCTTATTCTTGTGTCTCAGCACTTGCATAGCTTGAAATCGTTTTCAGTGGTGTTTGCGTCAGGAACTTGGAAGTGGAGCCAATGCCTAGTCAAATGTTGTTAAATATTATTAAACTATGACACAGTCATAGTTTAATAATAGTTTTTGAGACAAACAAAGTTGTTTTTCTTTACACAGAGAAAGCTGTTCCCAAGACTTCCCATAAGATGCAAAAGAGTTGTTCTGCAATGTTTTTTAAGTCAAAATGACAGGGTGTAGGTAGATTTATTAGAATTGCATTTTCTTCCTAGGCCTGGATTGGATCAGTCCTAAAATGACCAAAGTTTTAATGCCTCTGATTTCAAAATCGCACCAACATCGCCACCTACAGGGACTTTGACATATCAGTCAGTAGGGGATTAGTATGTACTATCTTATCATTTGTTTTGTCATTTCATATATTTAAACTATTCATTTTAGTTTCCTGATTACTGTAGTGCACATCAAAAGCATTGCTCAAAAGCTATGCTACTTCATCCATAAATCCTCCATCTGATTTCTGATGAAGAATATTTTTCTCAGCTTGTTTATAGTTTGTGATACCTACATTTTTGATAGATATTGAAGATCTGAGTCAGTTAAAATGCCCATTATCCTTTTGCATCTGCTATAGGCTCATGCCCGGCGCCGTGGGAGGGCCAGGCCCTCCCATTTGACATTCCTGCCCTCCCCCAATAAACATGATTTTTATTATTTATAAAAATTAAAAATATATATCTTTTAATTTTTTTAATTATAAATACACTGTGAACTTTTATGCTACGATGTATGTGATGTCAGATAGTAACTAAAAGAAATCGCAGGCTAAATCAAATACATTCATGTGTCTGTTGTGATTTGTGATTCGTCCACATTTAGACCAATCACAGCGTCACAATCTGCCGCCTAGTCTGGATTTGTTTATTGTGCATTCTGTAGACTCCCATTTCTGTTTGAATTACAAAGTGGACATCAGAAATTGGCTTAAAAGGTCTAAGGATTTATTAAAACGAAATAGCGATGAAAGAACTGCAGCCGATGGTGGTGCTGGCGACCCTACACCTGCCGTTGCAGCAGCACGCCTTAAAGAGCATCTTGCAGGTTTTTATTTTTTCTACATTTATGCTTAAACTTGCTTGAAAATTACAATTAAAAAAGTGAATGCAGGATTTGATATGTTTTACGAGACATAAGGGCAGGAATTCAGAGGGAAAGGAGCAATTTTGAGGTCTGCTCTTAAAAACTGCTTTTTTTTAAGGTCATACGTCAAACGCGTCATATTACATCACACAGGGGACACATTTCCGCTCTCTGACCGCGGGTATAGTAGAGTTGCGTTGAGTAGAGCGGTTGTGTTTTAAGGAGCTGGTATTTTTCGGTAGTTTTACATTGCATTTCACCATTTGTAATCATGGTGCAGTATTGTGTTTGTGCAGGTTGCACAAATACCAGCCTGTCAGGACATCGAGTCCACAGTAAAAAGGACCGGAGCTAGCGTTCGTTCCTGGGTGCGTTGTGCATCCACCTCCCTGCAGCACATACTCTCCACAGCTTTATCAGGAAACCGT
>NW_011368635.1:8005-12951 GCF_000735185.1 Notothenia coriiceps | reverse complement strand
AACGAGACTGTTGCTGAAGCCCAACCCTGCCTTTATACCTAAGGTGGTTGGCTCATTTACCCCCATTGACATCATGGCATTTCCTCCGCCGCTGTGTTCCTCTGAGGAACAGCGGCCAAATTTGCTGTGTCCAGTTCGTGCGTTACGCACCTATATGGACAGGTCAAAAGAGTTTTGTTGCAATGACCAACTCTTTATATCCTTGGCTAACCCTCAGAAGGGCAAGCCCGTTACCAGGCAACGGCTCTCCCACTGGATTTTGGAAGCGATTGCTCTGGCTTATACGAGTCAGGGTTTGCAGGCACCAACGGGCCTGCGTGCTCATTCTACTCGTGGACTGGCTACATCCTGGGCTTTGTTCAAGGGTGTTTCCATCCAGGACATTTGTGCAGCAGCGAGCTGGTCTTCACCGCTCACTTTTGTCCGCTTTTACAGATTGGATGTCTCTGCTCCAAGTGTGGCCCATGCAGTGCTGGGCCCCGTGTTGAGACAGAGTTCTACCTATTGAGTACTGATTTTTGGTGATTTTCGAGATAAGCATGTCTAGCAATACGGGAGTTTCAATATCCCATAGTGAGACATTGAACGGAGTGTTATGAATGAGATCTATAGGTTACTAACGTAACCCCAGTTCTCAGAGTAACATGAAGTGAGATGTCTCACCAGACAGCCCTTCTTGCTGAGGCGAAGCGAGAAGAGGTGTTTATTTTTTAATGGAGATGAGACAGATGGACTTTGAATTGGAATAGATAAAAAAATAATCATCCTCCCACTCGGAGTGAAAATTATATATTTTGGGCTTTTTTGCTTCTGCCATAATTGCAGTCTTGTGTACGTGCGGACTGTTACTCCTGTTGACACGGACAACGTCAGCAAAATACTGCCCCCACTGCCCACCAGCCACGCCCCGACACATGGGGTCACGCCTGCTAATCACAAAGCTTTGATGCGTTCAAGTGCATTATTCTGGCCCAGGAAGATTATGTTATAGGACATTAACGATAAACCAGAATATTGTTGTTCTATTTTTAGACACATCTCGCGATCGACTGGTTGGGCACCTCGGTACTAGACAGTCTCCACTTCCTCCTGCCAACACAGCTTTAGAGGAAGTGGAGGGCAACGTAAGGAATGTGTCCACAGTGGATGTCTTCCAGCGTGTGTGTAGGAAGGCAAAATGCTACAAGAACAATTTGTACAAATGATGCAGGCCTTTTACTTTGCTAATAAGCTACTTAAGTATTTCTGTGGTTTCCTTTTTACTGAGTGTTTTTTCTTTTGTCTTCTCAGTCAAAGTCATTAGGCGGCGAGTCCTCTGCAGACACAGGAGTCACTAATGGAACAGGATCGCCAAGGTAACAATTACCAACAAGACCTTACATTACTTAGGTTAAAATTAACCCCTAACATGTGGAAGAAATCAGAACATTTCTAAAATAGTGTTATAATTATTGTGTTGTATGTGACATTGCTTCTCTTTTCTCATAAACTCCTTCTTACTCTTTACAATCAAAAGATACAAATCCACATCAGAGCTTGCCGGTGCAGAAGTCGACGGATTAGCCAATCAGGAGCAGAGGATCCAGTTTGTAGTCCCTTCTCTTGGTGACCTCACCAGGAAGAATTGGACCTACCTGACCAATGAGGTGAATTATTTGATTTTAAATGTTGAGTTTTTGTTTGTATTTCTTTACTTCTATATATTATTATATACAACACAAGTAAAACAAAGATTGATTACATTTTATATCATATCAAAAAATATTCATTTGTAAACCATATACTCATATATAACATTGAGACATTCATTATTAAAGCTAATTAACTTAGCTAAAATAGTTGCAATATCGTCCCCATCCCTTATAAAAACTGCATATTACAAATTATAATGATTTCATCCCGTTTCCCTTTTGTCCCTGCTCCAGACCCCAGAGGTTGGGGACACCTGTAAGACCTGGGACGGCCCCAGCGGCTCCTGCAGCAGCTTGGTGGGATCAGAGCTGGATCTGGAGTCGGTCCAGAGGAGCCACACGGCCCCGGACCGCACCGGCATCCGGATCTACTACAGCCCCCCTGCTGTACGACGCATGGAGCACCACCGGAGGAGCCAGGAGGCCACAGAGCCTCAGCAGGCCCAGAACGGGAGCTCTGACCTGGGAGTGGCGGGCCCGGATCTAGGCATGGCTCTGGAGGAAACCGTTGAGATTCAGCAGCAACAACCTTCACCCTCCTTCTCGTCCTCCTACGAGCAGTGGCTGAGCTCGCTGTCCAAGCAGCACAGGGAGCTGCTGGAGAGCAGAAGTGGCTCTATCGCCGGTTCGATCCCCAGCAACAGTAGCTCAGTTGATGGAATGACACCCTCGTCTGCTTTCCATGGTCTGGAGATTGGGGAGATTTCAGCCAACTTGAGTGATGACATGAAGGAGATGACCAACTGTGTCCGCCAGGCCATTCGCTCGTCCTCTCTGGAGAGGAAATCCACCAAGGAACCCGGAAGCCAGGTAGTTTCCTCTTTTTTAGTAGAAAAAAAACTATTTTTTAATCCAACAAAAATCTGTTGAAACATAGCTTTTTCTAAAAGTTTATTTGTATTTTATTTTATGCAATTTTTTTAGGGCAATATCTTATTTAGAACCTGGTTACATTAGTTTGTAAAAAGAATACTGGAAACGTCTTTAAAATATGCAACAACACTGTCAGATGTCACTAAGTAATTAGAAGATTTTGCAGTATACTAACACATTAATTATCTAGTGTACGTTTAAGGAGAAATCATCATATTCTGAATAATTTCTCTTCAATAGCGGTTCTTTGTTGTTTTTTTCCCTGTCTCAACGCCTAACATTCTCCCCCATTTTCATTTCTCCCTCCAGGCGATGGGCATGTCCACCCGGTCCACGCAGACTGCCACACAGTACGTAAGCATCGGGCTTCAAACCGACATCCTTCCAGGCAGCAGAGTGGTGGGTTTACACTCCAAATCCTGGTCTCCTCGCCCCTTGCCGACAACCAACTCGCTAGCATCCGCCAGAACCCGGCAGATATCCACCTCCCTGGATAAAGTTCACAGCCGCATCGATAGACCATGCTGTTCACCAAAGTATGGATCCCCGAAACTACAACGCAGAGTGTCTTCTGGTAATTACACTTTGTCCTCTAAGCTTTGGTTTTAGAGTCAGAGAGCCTTTAATCAAAATTATTGAATCACCATTGATATGCTTCATAGATATTCCATGTTAGTACTTTTGTTTGAGAGAAAGAGACATCCATCTGTTGTGTTTTTAGGCTCCACTTCCAGACTGGATGGGAGTACCTCCTCCAGGGACCGCAGCCTGTGGAGCCTCCAGCAGAGATCCCTGAGTGGAGGCGGAGGCTCTGCCTGGGCTCGCTCCACCACCACCCGGGACAGCCCCGTGCTGAACGGCCTGAATGACGGCCTCTCTAGCCTCTTCAGCTTGGTGGAGCACACTGGAAGCACAGAGTCGCTCTGGAGGGGGGATGGAGGTAAGATTAAAGAGACAAATAAAACCATGACTGCATGAGTACAACATTCCCAACCTTGCTTTGACATCTAAAGTCTCTATTCTCTATGTAATGCTGCTGACAGCACAAGCATGCCTCCAGAATTAAATGTGTCTTATTATTTATGAAAATAATTATAATACCTGCCTTGGATCCGTGTTTTCATTTAGGAGCCAGCCAGGGAGCCAGTCCAGCACGGCTGCCTGCTGCAGCGGGGAAACCCACTGCTGTGCCAGTCTCTACATGTGACCCCGGCCCTCAGCGGTACGGAGGCCTGGTCCAGGAGTTCTTTAGGAACGTCTGCAGCAGCCGTGGCCAGGGAGCAGTCACCCTGCCTGGAGAGAGACCACTGAGAGACTCCAATGGCAGTCTCGGAGGTCCGAGTGTCTTGGGTAGTTTTGGCGGCATTGATGAACCTAAACCAGAGTGCGTGTCGGCCGGGGTTGGAGGAATCGTTGCGCTGAACGGAAGCAACGACAATGTGACCCGGATCGTCAATAAGAGGTTTATGAGACAGTCAACCGGGGAGGAGATGATCAATATCATGGGAGGAGGAAAGGAATTGATGAGCAACACGGGGGCTGCAGGAACTGTGACGGAGGTGAGGCGCTTATGTTTTAAACTCAGTGATGCAAACACAGGTATGGTGAAAAAAGAGAGAACTATTCGAAGCAGAAAAAAAACAGCGTAATATACCATCTGACAATGACAGATTTTTCTTTTGGGATATTTTACAAATCACTCTCCTTTCAAACTCTATTCTTGTTATTTTTAACAACTTTTTTTTGTTACTGTCATATAGTATTTTATACCTGTTAATAATTGAGTCTCTAATGTCTCATTAATAACTATAATGATCATATCAAGGTGTGCCTTAACCTCACTGAGCTGAGGTTATTTGAGCCTCTCAGGAGAGAGCTCTCTTTCACCTGGTTGTAGAAAAGCTCTTTAAATTCGTTAGCATAGCTAGCTAACCAGATGCTAATAACAACAGATCGCCACTGTGCTTACAACTAAAGACACAGCCTCGCAAACACTGCGGCATGTGTACGGCTCCTTATGGGTACTGCAATATTTGAAGAGCTGGAGCAGCGTTCCGATGCTCTCCGTTACACCTTCCAGACGAGACATAACCACGTGAAGACCTATGGTGAAGACACGTTACGCTCGTGTTGTGTTCAATGAACCTGTCCTTGGCCAGGAAAAACAGGCACTCGCTTGTTTAATTATTTTGCGATCTAGATTTCTTCTTCTTTTTTGAAGTGAGAAGTTCGGACTGACGGACCCCCCCCCAAAACGAAAACTCTTCCCCCCGACTTTCCTCGTTTGGGTTCAATTACCAGTCAAATGTCACTAACGTTTAATCAGCGAAAAGCCGCGGAGGGCGAAAAAATTGCGACTAACCCACTGAACACAATTAAGCA
>NW_011368635.1:0-7960 GCF_000735185.1 Notothenia coriiceps | reverse complement strand
CATAAAGAAAGAGGTGTACTCTCATGTTGAGATGAGTTTTGATGATTGGCTCACCTTGTGGTATAACCGGCAAGAGAGAAAGCCTTTGAGCTCCATACTGTTTCAGAAATAATCCATGATATGGCGTTTCATCATGGCAGTATTTAGTTTAGACAGTAGCTGCCGGGTCCCTCATGAGCTCAGCCCCCCTCCTTTTTCTTTTTTTATCAATTTTTTTTTTTTTTTTAAAGCTTTATACCCAGAATCAGCACTTTTGAAACAGGAAGTGAAATAGAGGGATATGAGGCATGGCTAGAATGGGTGATCTGTTTGGTATTTTGAGCAAAACACTTCATAGACATGTTTTTTATATATTTTTATATATCTGAGACCTATGCTATTGCCTAAAAATAGCATGATTGGTGACCTTTAAAGTTCTCAAATTTGTTCTGATTTCCATTAAAATGCCAATAGGTTCCATTCACTTTTGTACACTATGATATTTAATTTGACTCTTCCACAGCTAGTTTTGTATTTATTATTTATCTTGATGTTGCATGATTATCCCCAATTTGAGTCTTAAATATTAAAAATACTACTTGCAATAATTTGAATGTATAGGAGAAATAGCAGTGTAATTTGTAAGCCTACTGTCAACATCATCATTGCGCCCAACAATTATATGTAATATTGTCATCAATCCCAGTGGTGTGGTATTTGATTCTTCCTTTTTTAAAGCTCAGTCAAATCTTTCCATTTCCCAGGATGCACCTTGTGACTGTGCTGCCCAATCTTCCTGCCCCGCTCGACCATCGAGAGCAACAACCCGCCATTCGCTCGGCCAGTGCAAGCACCGCCCACAAGAGTCTCCTGCAGCACCAGAGGAGAAGAGTGACACCTGCAACGAGTGATGTCACTCCTACTGCCACATCTAAAGACCACACACACGCACAATCATCCTGATTCTTCACAAACACTATACAACACTGCCATAAAATCCCACTTTTTCTCACAACTGCATGTACATACACACTTCCAACCACCTGCCACACAGGTGCACTGCCAAACATTACACATACCTGAGCACCTCTAGCACAGACTGCCCCACAAAGCCACTGCCACATTCACACAACATCCACTAACTAACACATAACCCAGGCAATTATTTCACTTGTCTTGGACTGTACATTTTCTGATGCCAAGGACAGGGAGGACCAAAACTCCAACCCAGCAACAGGTCCAACCATCACAAAACTACCAGCAGGGCATAAAACATAAACACACACATTTATAATCTGATACATTTGACTCAACAAGAACTCAACGAAATGAAATGAATGTCTTTCAAGTAAAATTCTGATGTCAAGACTGGATGTACTAACCTCCCCAACCCTAATTAACAGAATGACAGGAAATAAAAATGGTCAGTTTTGAAATGGAAAAAACATGGAAAGTAGCCATGTCAGAGTTATAGATAAGCAATGAAAAAGTGCTGGATATCTCCAATGATTTCTCTCTGACCCTTGGCATTAACACACATGCTTGGCCGGGAGAATCAATTAAGCCTTTTTGATTGATTAGCACAATAACATTCTAGCAAGAAAAAAAACGCCACCTCTTGAAGACATCTGTTCCAGTTGCAGACTAGTATTTGAATGTTCTTTTATTACAGTTAATAAAAGGACAAACTCCACTTCTATTTGACTGCAAATCCCAGCATCATAAGACTGGGACATCGTTGATGGATTTTTGGACTTGTAAGCTCTATAAAGGCTGATTTGAGTGGACTTCCTAACATTGTTGTTTGGTAACAGACCTTAACAAAAAGCAGAGCTCCTCAGGCGGGTTTAGTTTTAACTTTCCTACGTGTTCCCAGAATAGCTTTGGCCAGAAATACGGGGATGTTTTGTGGCACTGTAGCCATGGCTTCAATCTTTTAGATGTAAGAATAATTTCTTCAAACGTGTTACACTCCAGATGTTGATTGGGAAAATAATTGTTTTATATGTTTTGAGATATTGAGATTCCTCTTATAACCATTGATGATCTGACAAATACAGTCCTACAGCACATTACAGTTGGTTACACTTTCTGATCGACTGCAAGTTTAACCATAAACCCAATCTGTGATTTAGTAAATCAAGATTTCGCTTGGCATTGGATAGAGATGCACTAATATCACTGTTTTAACATATAGTAACAGTTTTTCAGAGTGCCTCAAACATTTCTTTGGTTTATGCTACACAAGTCCAAACCAACAAATTAAATGTATTCCATTTCTGAAGAAAAAGTACAGAAAAAGAACACTACATTTTCATGTCACATGTGACTTTTAGAACCATATTAACATAATTGGGAAATTATTTAATAACAGTAATAATATCGACTTGATATCCATCAACTTTATGTGTGCATTCTTACAATCTGTGCTACCAGGGATCAGATATGAAGCGTGTCCAAATTCAAAATTCTAATATACCATAGTTTAGAAACGTAAGTTAACTCTAAACAGTGTCCAAGTAGAATTCAGTCAATGCATTCCTTTTATAACAGTCTTTATCAGATGTGTGTGTTACTTTATGTGCATTTAATGATTACATTCCCAGCAATCAGGTGAACCAGTGCATAATTTCTAGGTCTAGTAAGGAGATAGTTAAAACTTCCTCTTCAATCTTCTCTCACCCACAACTGTCCTTGTGTTACTACTAGACAGACGGCGCCCCTACTGTATGAAATATATTCGCAGTTTGAAAATGTAGCGTCATAATGTATTCTTGGTTAAAAAGCTAAGAGCTATGACTGTCCATCTGCAGCCACAGTAGTAGTTACTGAACGTTTTTACTTTACTTGATTTATTTAATTTGGTATTTTCAAATTGTAAATGTATGTCCTTTACGTACATGGCGGTCGAATCCAATATGCCTTTAGTAGGCTGTCTGCACTCTTAAAAGAAAATATGGGAAAGAAATAAAAGGCCTAAAAATATATAACATGGGAACAGACACAAAAGGCATTGGTGAATTAAAACCCTAAAAAATACAGTTAACTGAAAACAATCATATTTTATTCTCTTATGTCTTTGTTATCCATGTAGTTATATTTCTAATCAATCAACAGAAATTCAAAGTGCCTGTCAGATTACCTACCACATTCAAACTGGACTCCATGTAGACATACAAACAAACCCAGCATGTTCTTTTTTTCAATGGGTAAAATTGTTTTTCTGCACATAATTGCGATCATGCTGTATTAAAGCTACAATTAAGTACTGTACCAAGGTGCGATGACATAATGGCTTACAGGTAATGAGGATAAAGTATACATGTATGGTCTTTTTTATACCAAGGGTTATTGTACTTCTGGAAATTAAATTATTTTTTTGTTCATTTTATATGGATACTTTTGCTGATTTATTGCGCTAATGTTTCTATATTCTTTCTATTTGGTTATCATGGTGCTACTTTTTGTAAAGTCTGCTGTGATCTATTTGAATATGTCTCTTCCACTGTCTGTGGTAAGCTAAAGTCCAGCATTTCTCCTTTTCTGAACACCATTCAATGATTCAGCAGTTTAAAATAGGGCATTACAGTAACAGTGCAAATAACACAGTGAGGAAAACCCACAGCCTAAATACTGCTGTCTGTCTCCACTGTGGCCCTCACTAATGGTAGAAAAACAACCGACTGAAACCATTCACTTCTTCAAAAGCTTCTTGCCACAGGAATAGACTGTCTGATTTTTTACCCAAATTATACAGGTTGTTTTAGCTAAGCAATCTCATGAAATCATATAACCTAATTTAAAGACTTCCATGCGACCCAAAATAACACAGTTTATAATGTTTAGTACACATTAATTCCTTTCTTCATACCACAATGATATTTTTCAAATGAATAACCACATCTGGTGTAATCACGGAAGAGAAAATAATTGATAAGCTAAAACTTAGCTCGCAAACAAGCTAACAGGTTCACTTTGCAAATCAGCTAAAGTGACTTGCCAACTATTTTTCCTGCTCAGTTTACTGATCTTAAAGCCTAATCCACCTTGCTGCCCCTCAATATGGTGGCTATGTTTTCAACAAAGATATATTTAACTAGTTGGCTAGATGTTCTGCTTCTGTTTGGCGCTAACATAGTTAGCTGTTTGTATTTCCTGCAAACAGCTATGTATGCTAACACAGTCAACGAGGTCTGGCACATTGTACCATACCAAAATCCAGATGACCAACAAAGCTGATCCATATGTAGTGTACAAGCAGAACTTTAAAAAAATAACAAAATATAAGCATAAGAACACGTCAACATTTGTAAACAAACCCTGTATAAAACAAACAATTTACATCAGTTTTGGCAATGATACATTTCACATTTTTGACAAAAATTTAACACTAATGCTAAAGCTATTTCCACAAATGACAGGACAAACTGCATGTCAAGACAGCATTTAGCTCTCAAGCTAACCACCATGTTATCAATAACTTTCAGAAGAAGTTATTCAGTGTCATAAGAGAGAAATCAGATACAACCCATCTGGGCTACCAGATCTTTGCCAAAAATCTCAGAATACAGTAGAAACGAAAGCCCAAAAAAGCTTGTGAAGCTGACAACAGTAGAGAGTGGCTGCAGTCCAATAATGGCTCTAATGTTAGGTTTTGCACCATTCCTTCTTTTTGGATACAATTATCAATCTGGAGGAAGCAATTAACCGTTGATCAATAGCTGATAAAAACAATCAATGGGACTTAATGTGAAATATACCAACAAAGAAAAAGCACAAACCTGGAACAAATTACCATTTTTGAAAATACCCCAATGAAAGTTATTCGAGAAATGTTGTCAGCATTCACTTAAACAATTGTGACATATTGATCATTTATAATTTCAATACAAATATTTAATCAGTGATAGAGAAATGTAACTTCTAATATAGTGTGCATTGATCTTTAAAATATTTGGTTCCAGTTCCGGGGCCTGATTGTTAATATTTATTCTCACTGTTATTGATAAGGTCACTTTGTGCCTTTTCTCTACAAAGATGTCTTGGTTAATTAAAAATCTTATTTTTCTGCAAATATTTTGCTACATCTAAGTACAACCTTGATGATGATTAATTAAAACTGGAGTTAAGATCGTCTTTATTTATTGTTTTGCAGTAGGTGATTACTGCTGTGTTTACATTAATCTTCAATGGTTGCTCATCTAAATACATTCTGACGGACAATACGTGAGGCAAGCCAATAAGGGATCTCAGATTGAGGAAAACAGAAGGCTATGCTTTAGAATTAGTTTTGCCTCATTTTTGTGTAACCAGACCTCCAAATTGTTGAAATGTGGACAGAGGTTATGCTTTGGTCAAACCTTTTAGCCAACCTCCACTGTTTATTCTTTTGCTGTTATTGCAGAGTGGAGCAAAGGCCTGTATTTTTGACTCATGATACGTTAGACTGTTCCAGTAAATGTTCAGGTTGTGGTGAAACCGCCACTGTTGTTTTGATGCTGGGTTCATGTCATAGTGCAAAACATAGTCATAGTGCAAAACACTATGGAACAATAGTTTTTTAACTTATAAAAACAGATTATAATTAGTCTGTGTTATTAAACGTCCTCCTATAGAACATCAGATGTGACGTATCATTGCTGGAAATGCACCTCAGAGCTCCAACTGGTGTTTACTATAACAGATGAATTTTCCTGCAGTCCGCATGAGACTCAAATCTTTCTCTGACTCTGATGTCATAGAGTGCCACAGTGACGCGTCCTAAAACCCGGAAGGGTTAAAATCCTTCCAGTTCCTTCGACAAAAACCAATGCAATTTCTCCATAGGATTTTGGAAAATAGCTCGAAATAAGGTCTGTGGTTCAGCCAGATAATATCCACATGTCTACCCTACTTTTATAATTTTCCAATCATAAATATAATCGATAGATTTATGATTAAAAAAAATTTCGAAGCTATTTTCCAAAATCCTATGGAGAAATTGCATTGGTTTTGTCGAAGGAACCGGAAGTGGTCAAATGCTAACTTACTTCCGGGTTTTAGGACGAGTCACTGTGGCACTCTATTGGTCAGTTCTGTTTCTGCCTCTCCAGCCTTTTCACCTGCCTGGCAGGTGTTACATTTGCTCCTCCCCCTCAGGTTATAAGTACAAAACATTGCAGCCAATGAAAGACAGTTATACCGTTCACACAGCATCACCAGCCAATGATGGATCAGTTCTTACAGGTTGCATGGCACAAACCATGAATGTCATTATTATCCCTGTAAGCCTGCAAAGCAACATGTACCTTTTCAGCCTTTTTAACATGTGTCCATACCATTCATATGATTATTACATCTTGGGAATATGTAAATAGATTTGTAGCTGTTCATAATGTTAGCTAAACAATTATCTAGAGACTGACCTGTATATTTGCATTATATAACCTGCTCTTTTTTTTTTAATAACTCTTGTTTCTTGAATAAAAAGAGAATGCAATGAAAGACAAATAAAACGAGTAAACAGTAAGGACATTTCCCCCCTTGTATTGAAATGTTAAAAGAGTTTTCAGTTTTGTACTCTATCCTTTTGTTTCTTTGAGAAAAGCTGAATGTCAACAGCTGATCTAAACCAGGTCGCTGTGGAAGTATGTAGCTCTCCATTTATAGACCACACTTGAGCATTTCTTCTGTACATAGGTGCATTTTGAAGTTGATAAAAAAACTTTAAAAACGTTGGGGATTTTTGTTTTTTCCAATCAATGTAGCTTGTAAAACAAGATATTAAAACTGCCTCCTGTTTGTCATAGAATTCACAAATAAATGTTTGTTGGAATTTAGCATGGTTTGTTTTTTAATCATTTTGTACTTACTGGTTAAAATGGCCCTTGTCGACTTCCGGTATGATGGTGGAGTGAGAAGACACAAGTTAACCAACTCTCTCAGGTCGGTCCTGAATAAACCCACGAAAGTCAACTACTCGACGAAAAAAAGTAAGAAATGAGTAGGCAAAACAATAGAAAAAGCCGGTAATCCAACAAAAAGCAAGACAAATTAGGAGAAAAACCCGAAATGGACGAATCCGCTGAAGCTAGCGAACACGAGGGAGAGCTAACAGAGACACCGGAGCCACGGGATACCGCAGATATGCTACGTGCCGGGCTGGCAGCTATTAGCAATAATATCCAAGAGCTCAAGCAGGGTCTGCGACACCAGCTATCCACATTTAAAGATGAACTGGAGAAGGAAGTGAAATAGAAATCAATAACCTCCGGCAAGAATTAGTAAGCTCACAGAAAATTAAAACGAACTACAGACACAGAAAATGTGTGTTAGCGAAGCCCAGACACGCATAGCTGAGTTAGAAGAGTGGCAGTCAGTGGCTAACGGTGCACTGTTGGGAATGTCGGATCGTACACGGCAGATGCAAGACAAATTAACGGACCTGGAGGGAAGAACAAGAAGAAACAACATCAGGATCTTTGGCATACCGGAGGATACAGAGGGGAGCTCCGCCGTTAAATACCTGGAACGACTCCTCAGCACTGAACTCGAACTCTCCGACGAACCCCCTCTCCAGATCCAACGTGCCCACCGAGACCTCGGTCAAAAGCCGCCCCCGAGTGCACCTCAAAGATCAATGATAGTGAACTTTCAAACGTACGAGACTAAGGACATGATTCTAAAGAAAACATGGCAGGAACATGTTTCAAATGGGGGGTGCTGTGGGGACAACACCAGGGCTGGTTCTGACCAATGTGCTGCCCTATAGGCAAGATCAGCGCCATATAGATAGATAGATAGATCATATAGATAGATCAGTCTATACGGCGCTGGGCAAGATGTTAGCTGGCAATGAAAAACCTCTACAAAAGACCAATACACGACAAAAAGAGAAACATATTGACATGGTGGACAGCTTATATAAAAAGGCTTCAAATGTATTTAGTATTATAACTAGGGCCGGGACTCGATTAAAAAAATTAATCTAATTAATTACAGG
>NW_011368634.1:0-3069 GCF_000735185.1 Notothenia coriiceps | reverse complement strand
GTGTGTGTGTGTGTGTGTGTGTGTGTGTGTGTGTGTATATATATAATATCGGGCATGTTTATGACATCTACTCATTACAATTAAGTTAAGTAATATTCTTTTCAAGCTGGGCCTCATAGTTTGATGCAGTCTGACCATAGAAATGCTTCATTGTCATAAGAACACAAGATGTCAAACATTTTTCAGTTTACTCTCAAACAATGGGATCATCCAGACAAGATGAAGGACTAGTTAAAGCCTAATGTGATGCACTGTGTAGCAACACTTCCTGTAGTGTGTTATAGGTTTGTGTGCATGTGGTCTGCAAAAGCTAAAATCCCTGTGTTCCCTCCAGAGCGAGTTTCTCTCCCACACATCGAAAATGTGCATATGTCTTCTATTAGACTTCTTTAACACTGACCTCAGACAGGATGATGCAATTCACATTTCCTTCATGTGAATGTTACATATTCTTGCCGTGCAAGAAGAGTGCAACGGAAAGGTTGAAAGAATTGTCAACAACACGCAGAACCAAACAGAAACACACTCACCTATCATTGCAGGGATGTTGAACTTCTTGCAGAGTTTCAGCTTGGCTGTCAGGGTTCTAGGTGGAAAGCCAAGGAGGGATTGTTACCTTTCCTCTGTGGAAAAATGACCCTTGCAGGCTGGATATTGGCACAACACACGAGTGAGCAGCTGGTTAATGAGCAATAGATCCTAACCTACCTGAGTTTCTGCTTTTAACAACTCCACAACTGACTTTCAGGAACCTCTCATCAGCAGTTAGTTCCTCCCATTACACCCCATGGGACAATATTTCGGGAACAAATGAACAGGTGTCAACTAGGGCTGCGCGATTTTGGGAAAAAATCTAATTGCGATTTTTCTGACCAATATTGCGATTCGAATTGCGATATTTGTTTTTAAGCAACCCAACGGAAGTTTATTGTAAAATGCGGCCATAACTCTGGCTAGGAAGGTCGTATCAACGTGCTCCCGTCTCTAGCACCCCCGCAGCCCGAGCTACGAGTGAAAGAACTAAACTTACATGAAACTTCCGTTGGGTTGCTTTAAAGTCAAGCTTCAGTTTAAGGTTCACCCTGTGATAGAAACATGTGATGGAGCATAACTAACCTGACTCAGACGGTTTGTTTCACCAAA
The DNA here is from genome assembly GCF_000735185.1 of Notothenia coriiceps. NCBI lineage: Eukaryota > Metazoa > Chordata > Actinopteri > Perciformes > Nototheniidae > Notothenia > Notothenia coriiceps. The sequence continues at coordinate 1,926 of NW_011368634.1, read as the reverse complement.
CCATCTAGGAAAGCTCCATTGGAAGCCATTTGGAAAGGGCAGGCACTTTCAAAAATACTTGGCAGGTGATTGGATCAATCTGTCTATCACCTTCTATCATGGGCCACTTCTGATTGGTTAACAATGGCTGGTACATGTGGAGCACAGCACTTCTGATTGGTTAACAATGGCCGGTACATGTGGAGCACAGCACTTCTGATTGGTGTGGATGAAAAAACTAATTGTAAAAAAAAAAGAAAGTTAATCGCATCATTTCAAATCGCGATTTCGATTTCAAATCGATTAATCGTTCAGCCCTAGTGTCAACATCGAGATACAAAACATGTTTGGATCGCGTAACAATTGAGCCAAGAATCAATCACATCTTCTGTTTCAATTCACAAGATACTGTACATTTGCAAGTCAAGAAACAGTTTTCTGTAAAAACACTGAGGGAGCTTCTGGTGTATTTTTACAAATACATCATCAACACTTGATCCATCGGCATGTTAACTGTGTTACAATCAAAAATGTAACATTCTCTTACCTGATGTATTCCAGCAACGTGTGGTGTTTAATCAGCCGGCTGGCAAAAGAACTTTTCATTCAATTACGGCTCGAGTCTTCGACTATCGCCAGCTGTCGGAGGCTGTTTTTTTAATCTTTTCAATTATACTTCTGTGTATACTTACTAGATGTATCACTTTTGTACTAAATGTGGGGATATATAGTTGACATTTTCATGGTGATGCTTTCAAGGGTCGAATTTGGATAAAAACAAAACAAATAAAAACTAAGAAGGGAAGCAAGAACTTCTGTTGAGACCTAGCCTCTTGTCTCATAACATAACATCTCTTTATTCATTTTTTAAATGCTTCATACACACAGGAACTGCTGTTGAAAATCTACAATAGTATACAAGAGGCATATAGCCATTGCTTGGGGTGTTTTATAGCAGCTGTCACGTGGTCCCACCCAAAAAACTACAATGTGTCCGGTTTGTCCACAATGTGTCTTTACTGTACACACACACAACCCCAGAGAGTGCGACTTCATGAATACAATCTATAACACCTCTTCACATTATACTGTATACTATACAGTACAACTTCCACAATAAACATATCTCTGAGAATTTCTTCTTTTTTTTTTCAAACACAACGTTTTTCAGGTCTTGTTCAAACCATGCAACACACACTGTATCTCTGTGGTCTACTTGAACGTGTCCAGGTCTTCGTTGCATGTGTATCCATGCATTTGTATTTTTCTCACAGACGGCGGGTAATCACAGTCACTCGCTGTTACCACGCATATAGAATCTGTGTTTTTTAATTCATAAAAATACACATTTAAATGCCTTATGCGCACCGTAGTGTGTCATCACTTTAATGTCCAGTGTCCACGTGTGAGTTTTTTCTTCATAGCCTCACAAATGTTCACATTCAGCGGTTGTAGTCCTGTCACGACTTCTCGGACACACACACAATGATTTGGTGTGCAGGCTATCGTGGTGCATTCACAGCCTCTCGATGTCTCTGTATTTCTTCCTCAGAATGGAGACCTGGTCCCTGAACAACACGGGGTCCAGCCTCATCTGGGAGTGCACCAGGGGCATGAAACCCAGCCAGTGAGAGAAGGCGTTCATGCAGGTCTGCCGCTGGGCGAAGTGGTCCGGGTCGGCCCAGCGAGACGACTTGGAGCCCTGCGTTCAGAGACACAGAGAGGGAGAGGGTGATTGTTAACCAGAGGAATTCAGCAAAACAGATGTAGCAGCTTTTTTTTTCACAGTCAGTCAACTTTATTTTCAATCTTTCAGTTTGTGTGTACAGACAGAGAGATCGAAATACCGTTTCCCACAATCCTCGAATACAAAAATACAAATATATATAAAAATATGTATATCCTATATATACACAATCAACAGACACATTTATACGTATGCACATA
>NW_011368633.1:0-333 GCF_000735185.1 Notothenia coriiceps | reverse complement strand
GATCTCCTCGATTAATTCAAAAAGGGCTTGTCTGCCGAAACGAAACCTCTCTATCAGCTCACTGAATAGATGTCCAGTGGGTTTGTTCGATCACGGACGACTCTTTCGTTGTTAAACCTGTAAACAAGACGCACTGCCATCGTTATTTTCCTTCTTGCCTGTTTTACATTACTATGGATACTAGTCTGTCTTTCCGATTTACGCCTGCTCCATACTAGGCGTAAAAGTTACACCCAGGCGCAACGTATACAGGGCTTACTGTAAAGTGGTGCACTAGGCATAACTTTAGTTTGTTCTTAACCTTTGGTTCTACGTCGGATGTAGAGTTACGCC
>NW_011368632.1:39879-41912 GCF_000735185.1 Notothenia coriiceps | reverse complement strand
AGCCTTGAAATAAAGGAGTTATTTTTGTCACTTTAATCTGCATTTGGGTCCTGCTTCCTACACACACCGTAACATTAAGAACTGACCAGAGATATCGGCCCAGCAGATCCGTTTGAGCAGGAAATATTGGATTATACCTTTTCTTTGTCTGACTGCGCTCATCGATGGATTAGGGTAATGTTGTGAATCGAGTGGCCCATGGTGGGGGTGGGGTTATGGTATGGGCAGACGTATGTTATGGACGACGAACACAGGCCACTCGATTCACAACATTACCCTAACCCTAACGCTCACACCAGATACTGACTGGTTTTCGGGCCCCCCCAGACCCCCCCAATAAAGCAAAACTGCACGTTTCAGAGTGGCCTTTTATTGTGGCCAGCCTAAGGCACACCTGTGCAATAATAATGCTGTCTAATCAGCATCTTGATATGCCACACCTGTGAGGTGGGATGGATTATCTCGGCAAAGGAGAAGTGCTCACTATCACAGATTTTTTCAGATTTGTGAACAATATTTGAGAGAAATGGTTATTTTGTGTATATAGAAAATGTTTTAGATCTTTGAGTTCATCTCATGAACAGTGGGAGCAAAAACAAAAGTGTTGCATTTATATTTTTGTTCAGTGTATAATATGTTATATACGAAGTACTGTACTATACGCAGCACACAGTGTCTAAAATACACACAATGCACACTGAGTACTTTTACTTTAGATACTTACAGCCCTTACTTATTGCTGATCCTTTTATCGTGCTTTTAGTTAAATAATGTGTGTTCAGGACTTTAACTTGTCATTTTACCTGCTGGATATAATCATTCTTAATGTCTCTGGATATTATTCCAGTCGCACCACATCGCAGGCGGTGCAGTATGTGGGATGTTCTGCATTTTGTATCTAAGAAATATCCTCCAATGTAAATCTGTCATCCAGCCAAGTGCGTTTGTGACTTATATCCACCGGAGGCGTAATCTGAATGATGGAAATTAGAAACTCAGCTGAGAATCGGTGCAGAAACAGTTTGGAGATGTGTTTCGGAGATGTTGTAATTCTTATCTGGAGTCAGTGTTCCATGTTGCATTTGCCCTTCAGCGTGTTTGGTTTGACGTGCATTGGCTGATTTTCTTATCGGAAAGTACGAGTCAAAAGAAAGTGTCAGCTCCTTGAAAACAATGTCTCTCCTGGCTGTGTAGTTTGTAGAGAAACTTCAAAGGAGCAGGTGCAGAGCAGATTGAGTTTTCTGGGAGCTGTCAATACGTAGAGATATTTGTTCGTGCAGAAGCCTCTGAATGTCCTGCATCCTCTGACCTCTGACCTTCTGTTAATCCCTCCTGTTCCCTGCTGCTCACCTGCTGTCCAACACAACAGATCCAGAGTCTGTTGGTGAAGAGACGCCTCCTGTCTGGAACCAGAGAAACTGAGGGCACTGTTGTTCCCGTTTATCAGTTTAGCAGAAATGTACATTTTAATTGAATGCTGATGTTGGGCCAAACTAAAGTAACTGGAGCTCCTTTGCAGAAAAAAAGCCGTTACCGAACTGAAGTGTGAGTGCATGGAAGATGACAGGCAGTCAGAGCCGCTCACATCCAATATGCACGATTCTACTTCCTGTGCCAACACTTATTTCTGGGATTACGTGTGTAGGAATGTCACTAAACTACTGCTGTGTGTGTGTGTGTGTGTGTGTGTGTGTGTGTGTGTGTGTGTGTGTGTGTGTGTGTGTGTGTGTGTGTGTGTGTGTGTGTGTGTGTGTGTGTGTGTGTGTGTGTGTGTGTGTGCGTGCGTATGTACGCGTGTTCGTGTGTGGCCTAGCATTACTATACATGTGGGGACCTAAATCTGTTTACACAGTCACGTGTGGGGACTCGCCTCCCTCATGGGGACATAATGGAGGTGCCCATGAGGGGAATCATTCATTTTAGGGTGAAGAATAGGTTAGGGTTAGGGTAAGTGTGTGTGTGTGTGTGTGTGTGTGTGTGTGTGTGTGTGTGTGTGTGTGTGTGTGTGTGTGTGTGTGTGTGTGTGTGTGTGT
>NW_011368632.1:0-39836 GCF_000735185.1 Notothenia coriiceps | reverse complement strand
ACACACTTTAAGCATTTTCCTCTGAGTGGTGTTCATTCTTTAGCTTGTGTGGTTTCTCTTTACTGAACAAACGCTGTTGTATCGTGTTTTCAAAGTATATTAAAGGCTTCATTGTTGAGTGTCTACAAGAATAGATTTACATTGTTAAGCATGTTCCCAAACTCACATTGGTTTCTCATACAGCAATCTCTGTATAGTATTTGTATTCACCTCTGCCTACACGACTTGCTTGTCCCCCCCCTCCCTGTGAGCCACTGCGCTCTGATATGGTCAGCTCGCCCACTTCTGTTCTGATTGGTCCACCACCGTTAACAGCGGAACATCAGTGATTATGCCTGTTACAAGGGCGTTTGTAGCAACCAGAAATTACATCTAGTAATGACAAAACAGAGAGAATGCTGTGTGGGGTCTGGGTGCCGGTGTTTTGGCGGACGTTGAGGGGCTCGCTGCTCCACCCTGTGGGGCATCGAGGAGCGGACAGTTTACCTCATTCACACCAACGGTGTTTCAGGGCGGTCTGGTTCGGAGCTGGAGCTTGAAAGCAACGAGTGATGCGGTGTACGGTTCTCTTCACCACCGCGCAGGGCAGAGCATCCTCTTAGCTTCCGGAATCCGGTTCGTTTCGAGGCACCAAAAAATTGTCCGGCGAGAAGCAAAGCAGCGCGCATAGGTCACGCTTACGTCGGGGGGGGCAGGGGCAGGGGCAGGGGCGGGGGCGGGATCAACTCCTGAACAACAACAAAAAGCCGCTGTTTTATCCAGTTTGTACACAACGATGGAGAAACTTAACAAGCAGCAGTGGTCCACTGAAGAGACCAGCTACCTACTGGGAATCTGGTCTTCTGAAGAGGTACAGAGGAAGCTGGAGCACAATCGGCCATTGTTGTTGTTGTCGGTGTCAGCTGTGAGGGGTTTCTGCGCGGCTTGGCTTTATGAAGCAGGCACGCAAACGGTTACATCATGACGCAAACGATGACGCAATGACGCAGCACCAGTCGGACTCTGGGCGGTGTGAAAAGAGCCGGAGCTAAACCGAAGAACCGGTTCTGAACCTGAAAAGCTCTACGGAGCTTGAACCGGAGTTGCGTTGGTGTGAATGAGGTATGTGTGAGCTGGGTTACTGGTGTGGTTTCCTGGTTGCTGCATGGGGTCTGCGAGACATCGCGAAACCCCTAGCACCCCCCCCCCCAGCGTGTCACAGTTTCGCCGCTGAGAGAGTGTGTGTGTGTGTGTGTGAGGAGCTCCACGAATTGGTCCATCTGGACATGGGCACGTCACTGTACCCAGGAAGAAAAAGAGAAATGTCCAACGAGGCGTTCTGGGGCAGCATAGACAGGTCTTTTCTGTGTTAGAGTTTTACTCGCTACAGGGTGTACTTTGAGGGTTTTGACTCTGCAGACCGTTTACATGCAGAAAAACCTTCATAACACACAAGGGGACGGGTGATAACCAGAAAAGCATGACATGCGACCTTTAATACTTATTACCACACTGTGTTTGTGCTCTAGAAAATAATGAATTTCCTTGCTACTCAAACTAATTTGGAAGTACAATTTCAATAGTGGTTTGATCTATTCTCAACTTAAACTTCTGTTGAACAACTTGTCATTTAATAATGTTTCTTTAATGAGGCTTTTGTGTTTTATCTCTAATTACAGATACACTTGTTAGTGGTGTCCTTTCTCTGCTCTGTCCTCTGTCTCTGGAGGTCTAAAACTAACTGATTTCACATCCCAGAAACACGTTTGGTCATTTGGAATAAAGCTGCAGAAACACTGTTGACCCTCGTCCTTTAAGACTGAGTGTTCTGTGTGAAAACATCTGTTCTTTCGATTCCCTCATTAGACTGTCACCAGAGCAGTTTTACAGGTATTGTTCGGTGTTTCTTTACTTCACAAAGAACCAGGAAAGAAACAATAATTCATCTATGTCTCATTTGCATCAGTGTGGACCAAAGCCCAGTCCATGAAAAATACATTTAAATGCTAATTTCTATTGTTGTTATTATATTATGTCCAGACTTCAGACCCCTGCAGCTCCCACCCAAGAGGTTTGCATTGTAACAAGATAGCGATTAACTTCTGCATTATCACACTGATAAAGAACAAAGGAAAAGTCAAGAGCATACATTGACAGGCTGCCAGTTTCCAAAAGAAGTCATTAGGATTCAGACTAATTACATCCGTGTGACCTTCAGTCTCTGAGCTTCAACCCAACAAATAGACGCTCTGCTATCTCTCACCTCCTGCATATAGAAATGAAAATAAAGTTGTGCTAATGGACGGCGACATTGTGACTTATGCTTCGGCGTGACACTGAAAAAGTGTTATAAGAGAAAATCAGATACGAGTTAATTAACTGATAATGTCTCTCTTCTCTCCCCGATAAAAGTCGATGAATAGAAATGAAAGGCTGGGAGTCAAAGAGAGAGATGGACTTTTTGAAAGACGGCAGATAATATTATTCCTCCTGATTAAGTTTCACATTGTGGCGGCATGCACAGAATGCTGAGTAATCTTCATTTTGCACGAGTATGAATTTCATCATGTCTGTTTCTATGGAGGAAAACAGCACACCTGTCACAGCTCTGCCTTTGATCTCTTCATGATAACCTCTCTCCTAATCTCCTTCAATCACGCCTAGGGCTGCTCGATTATAGCAAAAATCATAATCTCGACTATTTGGGTCAATAATTGTAATTGCGATTATTAAATGCGATTATTCATTGACTTAACAATATGTTTTGAATTACCCTGAACTTTAGTATAATTCAACTGAAAAAATAAATAAAATGTATATATATAATAATAATAAAAAAATAATCGTTTTATTCCGATTACGTTGTTTTCGTAATCGTTGCAAGCCATAATCGTGATCGCGATTAAAATACGATTAATTGAGCAGAACCTAATCACGCCCATAAGAGCGGAGAGCAAAACATAAAAAGAAAACCAAAAACATGTTCTGTTTCTGCGGAAGTATTTGGAACCAGAACACATTCCGATTCCGTCCTGTATTCGCACGGCTTTTGATAAACTTTCCAGCCGGGCAGGTCGAGGTTTATCTCCTCTCTCCTCCTCTCTCACAGAAGCGAAACAATGCCCTTTATTCCATTACACTGTAAATCCAATGTCACGCTTCACGCTCTGCAGGACGAGGGGATGAATGGGACGGCGCGGGGGAAATGTTGACACAATCCCAAAGGCCACAGCAGGGGGTCATCGGTTTGTTTAGATTCTGAGCAATTAACCAATTAACTAATGAGGGCTCTATGCAGCCGTGCATTATGCGACAATTGGCCCCTGGGCACAGACATGGACATTTACACTTTATGGTTGTTTGAACCTTTTATTATTGTTGCTTTGTGGTTATTTTGTGAGTTTTTCTAATTGCTTTTCCCATTTTCATAGTCGTTTTGAGCCTAATTGCAGCTATTTTGCAGCGTGTTTTAGTCGTCTGGACTCTGTATAGTCATTTTAAATGTATTTGTGGTCGGTCTTTTCCTTGTTGTCTTTTTGAGTGACATGTTGAAGGCTAAGACTCTTTGGATCCCTGGTTGCTCTCTAATCCATCCTTACATGAAGTTATTATGTTAGCACTTGTGTCTCACTTGGCTCGTTGAAGTCACACTTTTGTATTCCTTTAGTTGCCTATTCCAACCTAAGGGTCACACTTGGGAAATCAGTGCTCTTCCTGAGGGAAAGCTTTCGTACACAATTAAGAAATAATTAGTATTTGGCTGCTTAAAATGTCGACTTGCTCAGATAACGCCAGCTTTGTTGTCACCACAGAGGGCAATAGAGCACATCCTGTCTCGTAAGAAGGTCTGAGAATGAATGACTATCCCAGACATCCGATGAACGCTGAATTAATAATGGATTAGGAGGAGATAAATATTGAATTCTTTAAATCTGTTGCAAACAGCTTGTAATATATCTCCTGTAAGATTCACCGAGCAATATGAAACCTTTAAAAAGCCCGGAGCGATGCATGCCTCCGACACTCACAAAGAGCAGAGCAGTGTTCATTGGTTTACAAAATGTCTCACATATGGGACACACTGTGTTAGTGATGCGTGCTGAGGAAGCAGATTATGACTAATTGCTGTATAAACTGGGGAAAAAACTGCTAATGATCTTATATTGAATATTGCAACATAAAAGCGTACTGTAAATATCATCCAACATGTTTTCTGACTGATGCAGCTAACTCGCTCCAGGGGCTAAAACTCATTTTAAATCAATCAAAATGTCTCTTCTCTGATTAATTACTTTTCATATTTACACTGCAGATATTGTAAGTTATGTTTGAATTATTCAGGAAGTCTTAATAGGCCAAGATCTCAACAGAAATCAGGATGATTTTACTTGAAATAGCTCAACATGGAGTGGAATCTTTGTGTTACAGATGCTAGTGCTCCAACACATTGTACGTGATAGGCTAAGGGGCGGGACATCTGTAACCGGGTTGACCAATCACAACAGAGCTGGCCAGCTAACCAATGAGAGCAGACTTGGCTCTGGTTTCAGACAGGCAGTATGAGCAAAATAAAGAGCTTTTTGAATATTGAATCATGGAGACATGTCACAGTAGAGACACTACATACTGATATACACCTGAACATCAGCAGGAGAGGACTCTTTAAAGTAGAGACACTACATACTGATATACACCTGAACATCAGCAGGAGAGGACTCTTTAAAGTAGAGACACTACATACTGATATACACCTGAACATCAGCAGGAGAGGACTCTTTAAAGTAGAGACACTACATACTGATATACACCTGAACATCAGCAGGAGAGGACTCTTTAAAGTAGAGACTCTACATACTGATTTATACCTGAACATCAGCAGGAGAGGACTCTTTAATTACGTGTCCTCATTATTCAGCAGTGTACTTTGTAGCACAGTCACATCTCTCTGCTCAACAGAGTGTGTTGCCTTAAAAATCTTCTGGCTTTTGATGATGCTTTTTCAATTTAGTGCGAAAGCATGCAGTCTGGCCGATGCCGGTAAGCCATTACAAACTGTCTCTCCTTTGAATTCTTGCTTTTAGAGGCACTTTACTTCACATGAGGCATCTCTATATAGTTTGTGTAGCGTCCCCTGACTGAAGTGTTCACACATTTGCTTTCATCTTGTCCAAAGGCATCCCTCAAAGATGGGAAAAGGTGAAAGTGAGTCCTGGGTGGTGATGGGGGGGGATAAAGGCTTGTTCAAAGCAAAGAGAGTTACTTCCCTTTTTTTGCACAGTGGCCTGAAATTTCCCGGAAACAAGCAGGTGCTCCCATCTTATAAAGCCATTTTGACGGTTCTTGTCGTACCGTGTGCAGACAGCGAGACTCAGTCTCTCGTATCAGTAGGCACAGCAGGTCTTAAGACAACTTCAGAGAGGAGAGTGTCTAAATATACTCCCAGTTAAATCCTCGCAACATACACTTCTGCTTTCCTTCATGAAATACATTTCTGACTCTCTTCCTGCACAGTCTGGTCCAGTATTGACTTATAACCTGAAACTGGAGAGCTGCCAGTAATTGAAATTAACTAAGTTGTCCAAAGTGAGGCAAAAACAATTACCCAGGCACCTCCTTGCTTGTCAACAAAGTTGGAAAGGAATGGGCAGCTTATTATGTTCTTGCAGTTAGCCCCTGCGGAGATGATGGATGTCTGTATTTCTACTGGTACCTTCTTTCTAATGAGTTCCTGTGCCATATTGTAGGCTCATTATATAAAAACAGGATGCATTACTGAGAATAATAAGAAATGATAATATCCCGGTAATGAGAATGATTATTATCCGTTAGTGCAAGTTGTGGTTGCTGTTGTCGGCCTAGGTGATCATTTGTGCTTCCTCTTAATGGGGCGCTGTATGAAAGTTATGTAGGGGGATATTAAAATCCGCTGTGTAATATACAAAACCAGTGAGGTGCTGCATTCACCAAGAGAACACATATTTTAATGTAAGTTAAACATTCCTTCCAAAGCGGTTCAATATATTCAGTCTGTGTACCTACCTAACTGCGAAAGCCCCTCAGATTTTTGTAATGTTTTGCTTCCGTCTCCACACATAAATCAGGGTTTCTGGAACTCTGGAGATAGAAACGCAGCGTAGTGTGAAGACCAATCTAGATTTCCTGTGCACACCTGCTCAGAGTGCATCACGCAAATGCACCCTCTCTGTTTGTGTCTGCACGTGAGGGCGAGGAAGACACATGCACAGAGAGTTTCATGCTCATTTAATGTATCTGTGTGTAAGGCTCTCTGTTATCGAGGACACTCTTGTGCGTTGAGAGAAAAGACAGCTCTGTGTGGCGAGAGGCCAGCGGAGTCACCCTGAAACATAAAATGGTGTTGAAAGAAACAAATTGCTTCTGCTGAGTTAGAAATTGGAGGATTTATTCCCGCTCCCTGAGACAGTTTCTGGTGAACAATCCCTCCGTGTCCCCTGTGTCCATGAGAAGCAGTTTATTTGTCTTCTTAATCTGAGAAGTGAAACCTCCTCTGACTATGAAGTGGCTGCAGAAAGATGCAGATAAAGTTATATTTTTAGCTCGTAGCATTGCCATAGCGATGCACTATCCTTTGTAAAAATAGCTCATGTGTTTTCACTGGACAAAGTCAAGCTTTATAAATGAAATGTGAGTTATTTAATTGAGTGGTTATTCCCCTTTTAACTGAGGGTCTGCCTTGTGGAGATTACAATGCACAGGAGATGCTCGAAGTGTTCCCCACTGCGGCTTCTGTGGATTATACACGCCTTGAGTACTTGCATAAGTGGCTTTATTTTTCTATCCATTTAGCCATGGCTAGCTTTTGCCTACTGTATCTTCCTTTAAATTGCTTTTGGCTTCTCGAAATTACCGACTGGGAATAAAATATCTTCTTAACGCAGAGGAGAATCGGCGCTCTCGTTGCTGTGAGTGTTGCCCTGCAGTCACATACATAATTGTCCTCTACAGGCTCACCCTCCACTCCTTTTTGACATTAATTAATCTGAAGCAATCTCCAAACTGCCCATGGGGCCAAGACCTCACGCCTCCAAACCTTCAATTCCCATGATTGAATTTCACAGAGTTCATCTCTCCAGCCCTTAACATTGCCACTTCGCTAATGGTGATCCGGACACAAAAAAAGGAAGACACTAAAAAAAGAGTAGAAGATAAAAACTCTCACCATCAGCCATATTCTTTTTGCTATCCATCATGGGCCGTAGAGGGGAGGACAAAGACAAATACAGCCAGCCAGAATCTGGGCAGAAAGCGAGAAAGATGACCGCCATGGACCCTGCTGCTGCATTTTATTATCTCATGCAGTCCATCCATTCACTCTGGACGGACCGGGCCCCGAAAACACTCCATCACACCCTTACAGCGCGTTTTAGTGGACTTATGTGAACCGTGACCCATGAGAATAAGTTGAAGTAAGTAGGAGTAAACTTACTTAATGATGTTATAAGTGAGAACAGGGGGGGCAAGATAAACTCAGGGAAGTCTTCTAGCTAGCGGCTCTGAGGCTTTACTTTAAACTGAATGCTACAAGGCATGCTAACACGAGATGCATAGATGTTTAATATTTGTTTTGCTGGTATTTGGTCATATTTTCTCCCAGTATAATACACAACAACTAATGTAGTGATGGTTAAAAGTTGTTATCATCAATGCTGACAAGAATGTGTTTTCCAAATGTCACAGCAACCCATCCAATAGTTTGTGAGATATTTCACTAAAAACTCAAATGTCCCTCTTGCTGGAGGCGATATGTGATAAATGAAGGGAACCAGTTTCTGGGAACCAGTAGCCTACTGCTGTGCCCGTTGGAAATATTCTTGTTCAGAACTGGCCGATTGCTTGGCCCATGGTTTTGTTGCTTGCTAGTTTCTCAAGAACATCCAAACAAATGTACCCTCCAACAATGCTCTCTCCTGGCTCCTCAGACTGCAATCTGCCTCAAGGTAGAAAACATCAGAAACATTGGTGAAATACACTTAGCAGATGCATTAGTTTTTGAATGGTCAAATTAGCCACTTGCTTCGAAATAACCGATGTATGGCAAAACGTTCATAGTTTGAGTTGCACTGTTAGTTAACCGGCCTCTCGCATCAAAAGTGAACCGCACTCAATCTGCCTGTAAAGGACGACAGTCTCGATTTACGCCTGCGCTGCGTCACACATCGATGACCGCTGGTTTATCAAAGTTTACTGAACGTATTGAGTGTCCAAAGTGCCCTAAATTCGACCCAGCTCTCCTCTTGACTCCCTGCAATACACCCACTAAGTGTGAAGTAGATCAGATAAACGTTTTCTGAGATATGCAAATGCAAAACCCACATACAGTCGAACAGAGATTCCTTGCTTTATAGTTTGGTGAATATCTGAACTAAACTCTAGCCAGTAATGGTTGCGATATTTCCCTGGACAGATCAGGGTATCATTGGGATTCACCCTCTGGGCTCCATGAATATCTGTGCCAAATTCAAACCAATATTTATTGAGATATTCATTCTGGACCAAAGTAGAGGACCGACCATTAAACCGAGCCCCAGGGCCATGCCGGTAGCAGGCCTAAAAAAAAAAAGTGAAGTGTCAAAGAATCAATACATCAGACACTTGGACCGCCTAATAATCTGGCTGAGCCTGTCACCTCCTGAGCCGCTGCAGACATACTTCCTCTGACTCTGTGACAGTAACGGCATCATCGCCCAATCCTTCCTCCTGCCGAGCGAGGCAATAAGAAGAGACTTTGTGGAGTTCTGGCTCCACAAGGCCCGCTGCTGCAGGGCCAGGAAGGCTGAGTAAGCCTGAGAAATCACACGAGGGACGGATCATTGAGTCTGCAGGTAGGAGCTCAGAGTGAGGGATGACTGCAGTCCTCACAGCTGGCCGGCTCTCACTCTCTCACCCTCGTTATCTTTTCATCCTCGACCTCCATGTCCCCCTCGCTCCTTTTGTATTCCTCTCTCACTCACCTGTACTCTCACCTCTCTAGCACAATCATGCAGATGTGAAAACGTCAGAAAGGTGCCTGTATCTCAGCCCCCGCATGTGAACATGTTGCGTTCAGGTGTCAGGGAGCGTGTGTGTTTTGCTGCCTGGCTGCCTGTGTTTGAGAGGTGTTAGTTGACCTGTTGCTCGAGTACTGGAGAGAATATAAATCAGCGATGGGCTGTTTGAGAGAGGCTCGGCTCCCAGAGCGAGGGCTTGCCCTGCTGTTAACATCTCCCTCTCCTGCATCACTGTATACACATTGCATCCCTTCACTGGTTACCAGTTGCTGCTTGAATTCAGGAATCAGGCTCTTCCTACATCCGGGACATTTGAAAGCAATACTTCCAGCTTCTGCCAATCAGCTTGCTTCATCTTCAGCTTTTTTGCTTTAAGTCACCTTGGATAAATATGTTAGCTAATTGAAATGTAATGTTACATGAATAGGCATTACAGACATGTCAGGAACTATTCTCAAATGAATGTTTTTGTCCCCTCTATTATGGCTTTTCTTCCTTTGGACTACAGATAAAAGTTGTCCTTCAGTTTTCTTTCACTTTGACTTTACTTTGGTCACTGCATTTAGTCGACTACAAAAGATATAAAATCCCATTTCTTCAAAGGACTGAGAGATGAAACACACACACACACACACACACACACACACACACACACACACACACACACACACACACACACACATATAGGAGGCTCAATCTGAGACATTAATTTTTGTGTGGTTGCCTGGCAACTCTGGTTCGTTTGCTTGACATCAAAACAGGAATGTTGAGCAACAATGGTGGACACACACACACACACACACACACACACACACACACACACACACACACACACACACACACACCAGCAGAGACAGTGTCAGCTTGATTTGTTTTTGTCAGTGTGTTATTTTACACTACAGATGAATAGGGTAGCGTTTTTACTTTATCGTATCTGTCATATCTACTTTGAAAATACACATCACCATCCTCCGTTGACTACTTCAATTAAGGGATTGTTTTCGGTGCTCATTTCCAGAACTGAGATGTGAACATTGGATGAAGCCACATTCAAAATCCTTGTTTTATTGTATTGACATCTTAGAGTCAAATACTTTTACAGAGGGAATGTTGGATATCTCTCTGTTGTATGACTTTAAAAAACAAACTGCCAACAGCCATGGAAAAAAAATCAATGTTTTAGTAATAAAATGTAGAATAAATCAGGCTATGAACGATAAATGAACCTTTGTAAAAACCTTCAGATGATAGACTGGAATGAAAACGTAAAGTTTGGTGAAGGAAAGTCCGACTGAAGTGGAGATGTTGAAAGGAGTAGTGCCTCTCTATAAAACATGTATTGTACATCAGAACAGAGTCTGCACTTGTTCTAGTAGAAAGGGAAAAGTTGTGGAGGTCACCTCACTCTCAGCGGTTTGATGATGTTCTAACTAACATTAGGTAACCCAGTTTATTGTTTTATCAAGCGCTGTCGGAGCCCTCGGAGCGCCGCACCGTCATCCAATCTGTTGTGATATTTTAAGAAGGCTCCCTCTGCACAGCCGGAGAAAAGAAAGGTTACCCACGCATTTCCCAGAGTTGCGGGGAGGCCACTTGAAATGTAAATCTCAGCTTTGTGGGTAGCTACATTTTTATGAAAATGACCTGATTTGAATATAGATGAGGGTGTACAGGAGCACGTTCCCGCTGAATGAAGAGGCGTATTAACAGGCTGTTGCTGTCAGTCAACGAGAGAGACACACATTTGCTCTCAGAGCCTTAAAGCTGTGTACCACACTCTTCATTCACCAGAGGATAAATAGGTAATTGAACGGGGGGGGGGGATGTCACATTTAAAAACACAATGGCACAACAACACGCTGCTGTCGCTCTGCATCTCCCCTCTGCTCACACTATTCATATCTGACATGACATATTTACTTTCTAAAAGGAGCAATTTGCTGTTCTGGGAGAATCACCCTCTCTGCTCTTATCTCTGATAAAGAAATGTTTTGGGACCTGCATAGCAATACCCTTTATCCACAATATAGGATATTCTCTGCTGCCGAACTGTCCTTAAAATAACACTTTAGAAGATTGAAAAGGGGTTTTTAAATGTCAAGAGTTTTACTGTTTGTCCTACATGAGTTTTACTTGCTGTTTAACATTCAAATGCCCGAGGGGTGGGTGCTTTTCTTAGGCTGATGTTGATCTCTGACCTCCCTGGAAAAGAGAAACCACAGGGATTAAACTCTTCTAAACAACAGAAAACATTGAAAGCATAAAAACAGACATTTCAAAAGGATAAAATAAAAAATCTCAATAAAAACCTTAAAGATAGGAGATTAAAACGGTTTTTTTTAAAGGCAGCAACCAACAAAAGTTTCAGCCTTGATTTAAGAAGTGAGCGTTGTAGACCTGCAGATTTTGGGGAGTTTTTTCCAGACATATATGGAGCTGCTTCTCTAGATGGTTCATAATTAACAAAAGATCACAGCACTAATGCAAATTGAATGAAGTACATCTACTCAAGTTACATTTTGATAGTATTTCTATTTTCTGCAACTTGATATGTCTGCTCCACAGCCTCAGTTGCTTTGCACATAATAAACTTATAAAATATCATATTTTACTGTCGATTAAACTAAGATAAGATAAGATGGGACTTTATTGATCCCAATTTAGGAAATTGTTTTTGTTGCAGCAGCATAAAAGACAAGGCATTTTACAATAAAACAAAACAAGAAATAAACAAGAAAAGAAAATAGAAAATATACAAGTTGAATTTGACAAGATATTATATATACAAATATTTATATATACATAAATACAGCAGTTATAAAAGTCATTACAGTAGCTCCTCTCTTACTAGCTGCAAAGTAAAATGAATGCATCAGTAGTCATAATCTGGTAATGAATTGTAGTATTCTGAAATGGACCTTGGTACTTGATTTTTGTGGGATTTTATTGAAGGAATACTATGAATGAAGGATATGAAACCAGGGCAAATCTGAGATCTACTTTCTTCTTGGTGTCAGTTGGATATTGGCCATTATATTTAGGTAAACACATTTTTTAAAACTGACCAGATCTCACAGTAGTTTATTCCTGAGCTCCACGTGCATGATTTATATTTGTAACAGAGGAATTTAATAATGTAGTATTATAATTTTACTTAAGTAATATATTTGAATACTTCTTCCACAGATGACCATGAAACCAATGATTTGGCAGACATGAAGCAAGAGCAAATCTGAGATCCACTTCCTTGGTGTCAGTGTGGATTTGGGCATCATATTAAGGTACAGACGCGTAAATAGTTTCAAACTGTGGCTCTGACTGGTGGTCAGTGTATTCCTGAGCTCCACCTGCAGGGCAGCTGTGCCACGTTTCTGTGGAGAGGACGCGACGCGCACTGCTCCGTCTGCACCGTGCGCGGTATCTGCGCAGCTGTGAGAGAGAGAAGCGAGGACACATCCACTGGCTTTCTCTCCCTTTTAGCGCACAAGCTCTCCCTGTTTCAGGTGAAGGACAGTTCTGTTCTGCGCTGTCGCTTCTTTGGCACCCGTGTCGGCTTCTCCCCCCTCCCCTAAAGAGCGGAGGCACATTGTCTGTGGCGCAGCGCGACAGTGCGGTGTCCGGTTACAACCCGTGCGCCGCGGAGCCACCGGGACACAGCGCTGCTCTGGGGAATCAGAAATAGCACCGAGGAGTCCGGAGGGAGCAGAGGGATCTGCGCAGAGGAGAGAAGGAGTTTAACAAATATCTGGATAGACACGGAGGATATATCATATTCATCTTTTCTTTCCCAGCTCTCAGCGGGACAACACGCGCAGCTTCGTTCCCTATAGATGACCGGGAGTTGGGCATCTAACTTGGTAAGACTGAGCGGATTTTATTATGGATTGTGAATAATATTCAGATTGAACTCGGGCTTCTGCATCCATTTCCAAAGCCGAGGTGCTCTCCTGGAAATAAACCCATGAGTCTTACAGCTTTTCAATATATTCTCTCTATCTAACAGTGAAACCACAAGTTAGGAAAAGTTTAAATATGTTGTTGAGTCTCACAGGATCCATACACTATTGCACAAATGGAAAATCTCAGAATATCAATGATCAGTTTTGGAAGTTTTGCATGTTGTTTTGCAATGTCCGACCACTTGGTGGTGCTGGCAGAGTGCAGCCATCTCCACATCCCCATCAGCATTTATTTCTAGACTACAAATTATTTTTTAATATTTTTTGAAAACGGTTAGGGGTCTGTTGTTTTAATCAATAGTCTATTTAGCATACGTCTCATGCATTTACTGCAGCAAATACATTAGTTGGCATGGAAAATATGACTGCCTATGCTTATGAAAAGAAACCTGAGAGCCCAAAATAAAATTGGGAAATTGTGTTGAGATTTGTGAATCACAGCAGTGCTTTTGCTTTGACCTTTGGCTGAGTCTGATGATTCTTGTTCTTGCTGTCACTGTTTTGAAGGAGATGCTGTTGTGTGTGTGTTTGCCCTTTTCTGAGACGTGCAGATTGTGTAGAGTTTAATACTTGCATTTCATACATTTTTTCCCATTTAATGAAAGAGACTGGATCTTTTATTCTGCAAATCTCTTTGTTGAGTTTCAGACCTTCAACTGAAACACCTCCAACCTCAGCCTCTCCACACAATGGAGGCAGAGCTGAGTCCTTGAAGTTTTTTGTAGAACTATTTAAAAAAAAAAAAGAAGTGATTTCAGAAGTAGCATAAGAGCATTTGAACTTTTCTTACATTCCAACTGAACCCGGGCCTTTCTCTTTTACAAAAGTCGAATCGTCAGAGCGTCACTTTGTGTGTGAAGAAGATTAGTCACAGCCGATGGTGAAGCTGTGTTTGTGCTGTAGGTGCAGAGATAATATATTTGGTTCATGTTCCCCTCAGTTACCCTGCGGCTCTGGCTCTCCCCGGCCCAGAATGCTAATCTCCATCCTCGATCGTGCTGATTGGCTGATTGGTGATTAACCACTTAGTCACTTATTCGGCATTTGTTTTCTTTTAAGCCGGAGGCAAACACCTATTTAGGGAACATGTAAGCATGGATGTTGTGTCCAGATAGCATAACAAGCTTGTCCCTTTCATCGAGAGTCATTGGTTGTTTGGTCGTGCTTGTTTTTTCCGGGGCTTGAAAGCTGCACAGTGAGCTTCCTCTGATCTTCTGGCCTCAGTCAGACCCACGAGGATGATGAGGCTCGTCTGACCTGTCGCACTGTGCCGAGCAATGGAAGAAAAGGGACCCTCTTCCAGATGGTAGAATTAGCTACTCTGGACTGCAGGCTTTTATTAGACGTCGGATGCTGAAATCCCCCCGGAAAAGACAGGAAAAACAGATTAAATAAAAGAAAGAAATACAAGAGACGAAAGCGAGGGAGTGAGGAAATGCTCAATCAAGGAATCATGTGGCGGGATACGTTTGCCAAAAGTTGCGATAAAACGACAGTTGCAACGATTGGTCAATTAATCCGTTTCTGCAACTGTTTTAGTTTAGGTTGTTTTTTAAGCTAAATAAATTCCAAACATTGTCTCGTTGGAGCTTATCGATGTTTAAATCTTTGTAAACATAGTTCTGCGGCTGGTAGGTCATTTGAAGACATTGCCATGCCTCTTAGACATTTGTAGATTTAGCAGATTATGTTGTTTCATTGAAAAAATGCACTGGCAACTACTTTAAGTCTGAAAGGCTGAAAACAACTAACTGGATCTCAGATGTGAATATTAGTTTCCTTGATATTTTGTTAAAGTAAATTAAACTTCTTGGGGTTTTGGACGGTCTCTTGCATGTCCCGAGAGATTTAAAAGTGTCACCTTGGGCTTTGGGGAAACTGTCCTGTAGCCTACACTTTAATGACCACAATTACTGCGCTAATTGACAAAATAATTGGCAGGTGGATAAATATAGTGCACATAAATTCTAAACGACGTTATCACTGTTGCTCTCGCCCCATAAAGTCATATCAGTGATGAGCAGCAGATGCAGAGGAGCAGCAGTAAAACGATACCAGCCTCACATTCCAGCGTATAGTGAAAAGCACATGATTAGCGTGATTGATATTTGCACTGTGTGGGGAATTTGACACAGCACACCAGCACAAACACGGCAATTAGTCCCAGCCGGAGGGGGTGGGGGGTCCCTGATGAAAATGACCCCGGTGGTCTCAGCGGGATGTCTGTGTTGCCAAGGAGACCGATTGAATGACAAGCCCATTGTGGTCGACCTTTATGATTGTGCGTCTCCTCGGGGGGTCGGGCGCTGTGAGAGGGAAAGTGAAAGGCATTATCATGCACGTGTAGAGCAAACAGCCGTCACCCTGTGCTCTTTGAGGCCCCTTTGGTTACTGATTTATCCGACAGCAGCAAGGTGGAGCTGCGGGAGAGTGTGTCCGTGCACAAAGGATCAGGTTGAATGGTTACATGCAGAAGTGTAAAGTAACTAAGTTGTACAATTTTGAGAGACTCTACTTTACTTTGATTTCCTTAATTATCCTTTTTTAGCTTTTTTTTTACTTCTACTCCACTACAGTTCAGAGGTACATGGTGTACTTTACTCCACTACATTTAATACCTTTAGTTACTTTACAGATGTGAAATCTAATCAAGTGTTAAATCAGACTTTAGTTCCACCTGGAGTAAATCCACAAGCTGCCCTGCAGTATACAAAGTCATTCAAACTAGCTGCACCTTTGCCAGCTTTGAGAACACTTTCATGATCAATCATTATAAAACATATCATATATGTTATTCTGAAATGGACCAATCTGCACAAGGACTACTTTTACTGTCGCTACTTTCACTATATTTTGATGCTAATACTTTTCTACTTTTACTTGAGGAACATTTTGAATGCAGGACTTTTACTGAAACAGAGTATTCCTACACTCTGGTACTTCTACTTTTACTCAAGTACAAGATCTGAGTACTTTGACCACCTCTCTCCGAGCACACACTGCTTCACAAAGTTTATTGGTTTGCACAGATTCTCCTCAGTGGATGATTTACTGGCTGTATGGCTGTGAGTAAACTTCGAGACGCAAACAATAGCTGAAGAGGTTTGCTGTTCTTCCCCGCTGTGCTTTGTCCTGTCAACACCGCAGGCTATTTATACATCACAACCACTTTTCCATTATCTCATCCCTCTTTGTTCTGCAGCCTCTTCTCATTTCTCCTGAGAATCATCCCAAATGTGACGGGACGCAAATTCATCCTTTGTGTGATTTCGTGCTTATTTCGCGGCTTTTCAGATACATTTTTGACCCTTGTGTAACAGAGAAAGTTTCCAGGGTGTTTGTAAACAACTCTTTGCTTTTTCCACCAGTTATTCAGTTGCTATGGATACTCCGAGGTTCCCTGCAGGGGTGTGAGTGCCCTGTCGGTCACAGAAAACAGATAATGTTGGCATAATGAAAGTTTATCATCCAGGGCACTCGAAAAGTCAAAGGGTCGCGGCGGTTGCCATAGAGTTTGCGAGGAAGCTATTAAGTGGGGTGCACAATGCAACTCAACATAGCATTAGCTGTTTATCCGCACACAAGTCTGCAGCTCGGATAAACATCTCTCTGTCAAGGTCAGCTCTGCGTTTTATTTTCTGCGAGGAATATTATCCTATAATGCTGCACAGCTGGAAACCAGGCTGTTAAAGTGAAAACAGGACACACGCAAACAAAATGAGGACATATTTGTGCGAAGAGGTGGAAATGAAGTGATAAAAAGTGGAAACACAGCCGTTCTCTGATGGGACAGATTCTTGTAAAGCACACAGGGGAGGCTGTTATAATTTCACACTGCATGCTAAGCAGCAGAAACAGCACAGGGGCAGGTGTAGGAAATCATTTGAGTTCACGTTGTAGCAGGCGGCGTTATGCGATCCTGGATGCACCATTATTTCTGCTGCTTGATCCAAAAGTGGATGTCTGTGGTTTGAGTAAAACATCCAGTTTCATGTCCGCACGTCAAAGGGAATTAAAGCAGCCTTCACTCGCCTGCGTTGTTACACTACATTAGCGCTGTCCATCTCTCCGCTGCAACCTCAAAACCCACTCACAGAGCAGAGGAATCTGTCTTTTTCACCAGCCGCACAGGAAGAAGACTCTATGTGGGTCACGATTAAATAATCCCCAA
This sequence comes from Notothenia coriiceps, assembly GCF_000735185.1. NCBI lineage: Eukaryota > Metazoa > Chordata > Actinopteri > Perciformes > Nototheniidae > Notothenia > Notothenia coriiceps. Next base: position 22,701 of record NW_011368632.1, on the reverse strand, counting down.
AGCCTCTTCCTCTCTGGGGATCAAGCCAAGAGGATGTTTGAAAAGGTTAAACAGAGATGGATCCAGGCTTCTGTGACAAAGGGAGAAGCGATTATTGTGAACTTATTTAAGTTTGGAGTTGTTGTAGGGGAGGAGGAGACGAGGTGTAATGAGTCGGTGGGGAAACCAGGTGAAAAGAGAGATGTTTAGGGAAGAAGGAGTGAAGAGGCTCGGCTGGTTTTTGTTTATTGACTGAATGAGCGCCACAGGGCCGTTTGAAGGGAGAAATGACTCATGACTTGTCACCAAACACACAGAGAAACACACTTTCCTTCCCCTCTCTGGGCCGTCACCCAGCTGTGTTTCCCTGCAAGATGAATGACTGTGAAGCATGAATGAGAGGATCATTTGACAGTGGCACTCAGCTCATATATTTCTCCTTTAGAGGAGATGCTTGTTCCTCTTAGAGCAGAACTGGACTGCGAGACTTTGACACTCGTCGCTATGTTTTACCAGCAGCCTGCATATTTGCTTCCTGTTTGTTTACAAGTTGTGAGATGTTGTACTTGCCGTAAGTTTTCATATCTGCAGGAGGTAATGTTGTCTCTCCTTGGCTTGAGTTTTCCTCCTGGGACACACATCGCAGCGTCTTATCTTTACAGAGCGAATCTTTATACGATAAGAAGTTCTTTTGATGTGATGTGTTTATCAGAGCTCCATCTGAAGCGCGCCGCAGCCACAGAAGCTGTAATTTGATCAATGAGAGGATATACATGCAGAACATCCTTTAATCTTCTGCAAATGAAAACATTTATCTCTACTTTGAAATCATTACGAAGGGCTAATCAGAGCAATATCCTCGAAAAATAAATATTCAAGATGCAAGAGGGCGCTTCCTGAACGCAGTATTTTCCTTTTACCCGACCTTATATGAAAGTCTGCGATAACATCTGAAAAGATAACTATTTGTAGTTTTGGCCAGGCAAGAAAAACGGGAGTGGAAGAGAGATTAGAGGAGAGATATAAAGGGGACATAGAGGTGAGCAGATAATAACTTTGTGACACAAAGAGGACCTGCGCTGCTTTATGAATGAAAAGAGGGGAAAGAAAGAGGAATTATGTAGAGATAGAAGGGTCGATATGAGGATTGAAGAGCAGACAGGCAGAGCGTGTTCCTGGGAAATTGTTAGGAATACACCGACGAGTTTCTCTGGAGAGGCGGCTGTCTAGTCGCTCCCAAGATGCATCTGTCTGCTGGATCCATGTGTCAGAGCCATCCTTAGAGAGGGACGGACAGACGCAGGACGGGAAAGAGGCAGAAAGAGAAGGGGGAACTGACAGTAAGGCAAAATGGAGGTACTCTAAGGGGGCATGTCTCCCCCATTTTTTATTTTGACACTAAAATCTCTCTCCAGCACACTGTCAGCACTCTAAAAGTCAAATGTTGTTAGCACTAATGTCAATACACTCTCCTGAGTCGCTTTCAATTCCTGCCTTGCAGTCAAAGCAATATGTGGAGCTTTCTTTGCCCCGGGTTTCGCCTCTCAGGCTGCAATCATGGCTGGAAAATGACTGCATTTCATTTCAGTTTTTTCCATCAATACTAATTTATAATTCTTACATTCTTTTTATTCTGCTGAACTTATTTGACAGCTTGTCACTACACACACTCAGATGCATTAAAAAACATATAATGAGCTTTGTGGTTCACGATCTTTTTGCCTCTTGCCAAAAAGTTTAGGGTTGTTTGCAGTTTGAGGCCTTTTTCCTCAAAACATCTTTATTAGGCAAGGCAAGGCAAGGCTAGGCAAGGCTAGGCAAGGCAAGGCAAGGCAAGGCAAGGCAAGGCAAGGCAAGGCAAGGCAAGGCAAGGCCAGGCAAGGCAAGGCTAGGCAAGGCAAGGCAAGGCAAGGCAAGGCAAGTTTATTTATATAGCACCTTTCAACACAAGGCAATTCAAAGTGCTTAGGTATTAGATAGATACCTTTGTGTCACTTTCCTCTTTTCTAAAAATATATCATCTCATCACCCTTCAGATTTATCTTTTAGAGACGTACAGGATATTATCCACTATGCATGCATCGTGCATAGTATATTTAGGATTTTCTGTTTTGCTATGCTGTATTTTTAATTGCTGTATTTGTACTTTTCGTTAAGTAAAGGATGTAAGAGCTTCTTTTGCCTCTTCCTTGTTGCAGGAGGTGTCTGGATCTCTGCTCTACACTTCCCCTTATTGCATATTTTTCAAGTTAAATTCTCTAACAAGGTATCCAAATGTTATTTTTGGTAGGTGCCACATTAAAAATGCAGCAATTTTCATATTAATTAATTGGGAGACCTTTGACTTGAACCAAACCTGCGCCCTTGAAATAAAAGTTAGAAAACACAGTTGCGTGGTTTCTCCTTCACACACACCTGCTGTATTGTTTCCCAGAAACACTGCACACACTCCAGACAGGAGACCCGTGAGTCGTGAACTTTACAGGTGGTGGTGGTGGTGGTGGTGTGTGTGTGTGTGTGTGTGTGTGTGTGTGTNTATACAAATATATTAAAAACATGTCGATGAAGTGTTTTGCTCAAAATACCAAACAGATCACCCTTTCTAGCCATGCCTCAGGGTTATGGCTAGAAAGGATCCGTCTTGTGTAAATATGACGTCACGTTCTCGTTGTAACTCTCGTTGTAATCGGAGCTGCTCAGAAACACATCTACAGCACTAACATGATGCAACATACACATTAATGCAGCAGCAATATTAATAGAGAAACATCAGACATAATAGTAAAACACTGAAAGGGAACATTTTATTGCACCAGGAGCTATCTTGGGACTTTTACTGCGACAACGTTGACTTGTCTGTAGATCACCAACACTATGGTTTATTTTTTATTCACAGTGTTGTCATTCTTCTTTGAACAGCAAGACCGCTAACACCCTATTTCAACAATCACACTCCCTGTCATTGACATCATTAATAGATAGTTTAGCTTCTCATCATCATTTGCTGTGGCCAACTGATGTTAACGATCGTAACTGAAAGGATGCCTGCCAAACGTAAACATTCAGCCACGTGACATTCAGCCAAACTCTCGCGAGAGTTTTACACAAGACGGATCCTTTCTAGCCATAACCCAATAGCCGTAGCGCCACTTCTGTGACGTCATAGAAGTGTGCAAATCTGGATCAGTCTGTATCAGATCCGTTGCAGCCCCTTTTTAAGAGATTTGGGTATGGAGGAAAAGAGAGAGGGTTGTGTTTTCTGACACTTGGTGAGTTCCCTGGAACACCGGGGACACATATTGTATAAAAGACATACAAAAGTGCATTTTGCATGATAGGTCCCCTTTAAATGTAATGCAAACGTTATGGTGACTGACACAGTTATGGAAATGTTGAGCTCTTCTGTGTTAGGTGCTGGTATAACTGTCAGAAATGCAGACGCTATACGCTGACTGATATTGCTGAGCCGTGGACAGCGTCAGAACACATTTACAGTAAGAGTGTACGTGCGTGACGACGCCTGATGGCTGTGGTACGATGTATCCTCCGGCTGAACACTCCTGCCACTTCGTCTGCACGCCTGCTGCATATATTATCTTTGCATATTATTTGTGTCCAAGTGACCGCATGTGGAAATGCATTTGGAAAGGTGCCCATGAATAAGAACACGCATAGGAGTGAATTCCTGCAAGAAACACGCTGAAGGTAAAAGTCTTTCAGAGTTACGCTGACCTGCTCCTCACAAACACGAAGAGAAAAGCAAAGAACTGAAGAGGAAGCGGTGAGAAAGTTGTTTAGGGTCACACGAAGTAGATTACTGAAGAGGGGCTGGTTACTACGAGATGAATAGAGGAACAAAGGATGAAGGAGATGCAGTAGAGGATGGAGAGTAAGAGGTTGAATGAGATGAAATTAAGGCAGAGGCTTGGAGAGAGCAGGTTCGAGGGAAAGGAGAGAGCGGTGTTAAAGAGGTTAGGAGGGAACAAAAGCAGCGGTGAGTGAGGAGGAGAAAGGGAGGATTAATAGGATGAGTTTAGATGGAAGGAATCAAAAGAGCGAGGCGTTTAGAGGCACTTCAGAGAGATGAGGTTGAAAAGTGCGGCTCTGCTAAGAAGTCTAAAAAGGCATTCAGCTAAAAATAAGGCCCTATTAAAATATATTAAATCCAGCTCAAACTTAAAAACGCTAAGACATATTGCCAATTAAACTTTCTGAATAGTTTACAGAAAGCCTCTTGCATTCATTTCCTAGGAACCATCACAGATAACCAACAACACTCCTATTTGTTTGCAGGGGCGTGATTCACAGAGCAGATGTCTGCAAGCGAACGACATATGGGGAGGTGCAAATTAAATTAAAATTCGCTATTCAACCATGATTTTGTATACAATGCACGGTGTTTTCTGTGCAGGCAGTGTTTCAGATTATTGATATTGATCCAAAAGGCATTTAAAAGCTCTCAAAGAGTCTTAAAGGTGTCCTATCATGCACATTGCACTTTGTGATGTCTTTTATACATCAATATGTGTCCCCGGTGCGTCAGGGAACTCACAAAGTGTCAGAAAATAAAACCCTCTCTCTTGTCCTCCGTACCCACATCTTTAAAAACGGGACTGATCCAGCAGAGAATCATCCTTTCTCTAACAGGGCTGGAATAGAGGGATATGAAGGATATCTAAAATGTTTTAAATATATTTGTATATATCTGAGACCCATGATATATGCCTGAAAATAGCAGACTTCCATCGGACTTTCCTTTAGCAGCAGGAACACTGGGATGTCCGTGCATAACATGCCATAACACTGCAATCCCTCACAGTGTGCTGTGTGCATGTCATGTGTCAGGGGAGGGTCCCTCAGAGGTAATTGAATCAGGGCTTTAAACACCAGGGGAACAGACCCGGGGCGAGGGGGGGAGGCACAGCTGGAAAAGCAACAGCCAAACCTTTCAAAGTAAAATCAAGGGAAAGGAAACACTGGGGAGTGACTGCGGTGTCCGGAGAGCTGACTGCACACGGCCCTGCAGGTGTTATATTCAAAATACCCCATGAGTTCTGAATCTTTTCAGCCCACCGCCGCCCAATATGTCTCTGGTTTGGTTTCATGTAAACTGCAATCATAACTGTAATCGTCCATCACGGTGTGAAATGATGACAGAACGGGGGAAATGGATTCAAACGGCCCAGACAAGCAACTGAGATAATCCACAATAAATAACTCTAACAACCGCACTGTTTGTACTGACTGGAAAATGTGGCTGTGGAAGAAGCCGAGTTTAAAGTGTTGTGTTTGTTTTTTATAACAGGGCTATCAAGCAAACTACCGCTATTGTAAAGAGGAAATTGGCCGTAAAAAAGTTCCTTCTGCTACCTCATGCCTCAAAGGGGGGAGGAAATCTGGAAGTGGAGGTTCATGCGGGAGCGGTGTGCAAATAAAAATAAACAACAGTGTAAACGAGCCCGCCTAATGGGGATAAAAAGTTGGTGTTAGTCGCCCGTACAGCTGGGCCAGACTGTTAATGTCGGCACTTTTTCTATTAGACGGGACCCCCTGGCTGCCTCGCACAATTATGTTATTCTTCTGGGGCCGGGAGTGTGGGTGTCTGCTTTGTGAGACTGTGTCTGGAGGCGATAAAACAGCACATAAATAATGACTTAATGATCGCCTCCGCCCTTTCCTGTAATGATGACAATGGAGTTTTCCGAGCGCGGTGATCCACATGTGGCCTCCAGGTGTTCTCAACCCCACCTCTGATGCTTTTAACCTCCCAACTCGCCATGCACGTCCATGTTTTACTTTGCACATCCATCTTTAGAAAGTATTCTTTCCCGTGTGTGCATTCATCTTGTTGCAAATGTAGAAATATGCAATCCAATAAGTCTGAAAGCTTTCTGCTCTCAAGGGAGTGACACAGCTGGATGATCCGCATTACTCAAACCGTCAAGCTGCGTTCTTGAGTGTGTGTGGAAGTGTGTGTATGAAACAGAAGCAGAACAAGGGAATATAGGAAAGAAACTGGACTTTTTGACACAATGGCGCAGAAATGAGAGGTTCGGCTAAATTATAGTCGAGCCGCTCAGGAACAAATAACTATAATTGTTTCTCTCGTGGGTTCTGCTGGACTGCTATACAAAAGCAGACCATCCTGTGACTGCTGCATACTCTGCAATTAACATCCGCTCCCCCTTCAGGGTAATCACACTCTGCGGATAAATATGATGATTTGATCAAGATCGTTTGTGCCTTTTAAATCATTTTCCCGTCACTTAACAGGCTTTCCCAGGAACTGAGAGGCAGCATTTCACCTCAGGAGTTCAGGGAGAAATCTGGATGTCATCAACTCATACTGCACAAGAGAAAAAGATGACTAAGAAGCACTAAAGAGTGAGAATCTAAGATGAAGCGGAGTGACTGTAACCTGCCAATTCCTGTAATTGCCTCCACTAGAAGTGATGAACACTGGACATCACACAAATGGGTGCAATTACAATAAAAACCCTATAACACTTTAGTAAATCTGGCTTTTGCAATGGGTTTTAGTGTTTCATCTGATCTACAACCAGACTGTGTTTTAAAAGCACCGAAACACTCTGTCAATAGTCGTATCACGCCAGTGTTTGAATAGCTGGAGTTTGCAGTGGTTTGCAGTGGTGGTGGTGGCGAAGCCCATAGGGACTGGAAGGTCACCAGTTCAAGTCCCGGCAAGACCAATTGCTACCGAGGTGTCCCTGAGCAAGGCACCGTTCCCTACACTGCTCCCCGGGCGCCGTACATAATGGCAGCCCACTGCTCCTAACAATAGGATGGGTCACATGCAGAGAAACCGTTTCGTTACATAGTACCTGTACTACGTAATGACAATAAATTGAATCTTAACTCTTAACTAATCTTAACGGCATGTTTTTCTTTAATGGGATTTTGTAGTGCCGGCATAAAAACACATCTACAAACTGCAGTTGTGGAAAAAGACTGTAGCCTGCTAACATGACTTGTTAATGTTAACGTATGAGTGTAATCTTCCACCGTATGAACAGTTTGTATACAGATATGTGTGGTCCAGCTTCAAATGCATTTCTGCCTTTTCATCTTTATAACCACAGTTGTGATTTTTTCAGGAGAACAAAGCAAGAAAGCCCTGTTTACAAAAATTCCTATGTACGCCTTTACCGAGAAGAAACACATTTGCCATGATAAATTGTTTGTTATTATATATGGGGCCCGGCGGGGGGTAGAGGGGGAGACAGCGTGGGAGTTAAGCTCTGCTGAGGATAATGATGGGTGTCAGAGAGACCTGCCATCGCCTGTGGGACTGAAACTGTTCCAGGAAACCGGAACCGCTGGTGTTTGTGCCCGTTAACACACAACACCGGCCGTAAAGCGGAACATTTACTGTCCTCCAGTCCCAGATACATCCCTGCACTCCGACCTTCACATACGTATCAGACGAAGGGAGGGGGACGATTATATCCCTCTGGGGACGACTCAAGTGTTGTATTAATATTATGATACTCAGCGCAGTGAAGAGGTGAGTCGAGCTGAAATAGGGTTGTGGTAAAAAAGGGAAAAACATCTACATTTTCTTTCAAATTGATCCAGAAATATTTGCAAATCAGCAGTTTTTTTCAGCTCTAAACAAAATAATCTATCTTTCCACGCACAATTACCGCCTGAGCATCAGCTACTTGACGGTCTCTAGCAACAGTTTCCTCCTCTCAGTGTGAGATACAACTCCCCTTTGTGTGCTTTTCCAAAGTCAATAAAAAGACGACGACCCTGCCCTTAACTGCTGCAGAGAAAGGAGTACTTCTCTACCCACAGAGCCTTTGGGGAACAGCGCGGAGCACAAAATAGATCAAGATGCTGCGGGGCCTTGCTTCACAGGGGCAGAGGTCTATTTTTAATGACAACAAGAGCGCTGCAACAAAGTGTTGTGGTAGGGCAAGTCCAGAGGAGATTCATGCTCTGTGTAGGAGTTCCTCCCTCGCTGAGCTCTGCAACAGCTTGAATCCAAAACAACAGAAACGTTTCCAGCAATAACATATATTTCATACTGATTTGTCTGAGCGCATCTCGGCGTATCTTCATTAAGGAAAATCAGACAGTTCAAGTCTCTAGTCCCTTCTTTCTTTGCACACCTACATGTGTTTCTCCCTGAAAGCACAGCAAGAAGGAACAGGTCATGTGTGGTGAGCTTAAGGTCACCAAATGGGGTCAGTCACATCCCTGAGAAAGTGAAACTGGATCCTTTCCTCCCGTTGACCCCCGGAGGCCCGACACATGCACCTGAGAGCTCCTCTTATTTGAGATGTTTTAGTTACTGCTTTGACTCGCTCTGCTTTGCTTATTATTGGGGGTTCGTGTGTTGATATCATCTTTCTGTGAACTCATTTTGAATGTTATCAGGACATTAAATGGATGTTATCAAGGTGCATATGCAACTTCTTTAAAAGGTTGGAGTGACCTAAGGTTTTGGTGTCAAACTATCTGGTTATAAGTGGGAAAATATCACATCAGGGTTATGGGGTTATTACGTAACCTGGCGTAAATGAGATACTGTATGTGACTTTGCTTACGTAAACTATGTCTGTTTAAATAAGTCAATGTTGACTTTTGGTTTCCCAGTCGCCTGGGGAAAAATAAGGTTCTTAGTTTGTTTGACTCTCCCAGCCTAAGACGTCTTTATTGCTCTGTATACAATGTCACACATAACTACTAAGTGACTAGATAATTAAAGCACTTTAAACATACTATTTAGTGTAGCAGTCCCTCTGACCACTGATTATGACATTTGAATTGGCTCATGTCATCTGAAGTTGGTGATATTTCTATCTCTCCACCTCTATCTCTGTCTTTATTACACAATGCTGCAGCTTTAAAGTTAATCTCTCCTGTTCAGGCAACACAACTGCAAAGGGTGTGTGTACACTGGGTTCTGTTTTTTCAGAGCCTTCTCTTAGACAGAGGAGGGAAAAACACAAACCACATCCCAGAGAATCTTAAAACAATCCTCTTCAGTCCCACCAGGGCAGGAGAGGAAGCACAACTCTTTAACGTAACTCACTTGTTTTGAGGGAGAAAGACATACTCTGATGTTTCATGAACAGCACGATACGAGCAGCACTGTATATGGAAAGAAAGACAGGCAGGCAGCACCTCCAGAGTAACTCCAGTATCACTGAGGCTTACTACCTGCCTGGCTAGACTTTAACAGACTTAATGACCCATAACAAAATATCCCTTGAAACTCACATTGTGTTCAACAGTATTAAACTCCAAATGACCATTTCCTCTCGAGTAATGAGCTGAGAAGAGTCAGCTTAGCGTTCTGTAAGAGTGTAATCTACAAAATAAGGGTTTGACCGCTGGCAGAGAGCCATGCAGGTTTCTAACTGAGGGCTCATTCTTCCTCAATGTTAGGAGACGTTATTCAGCAGGAATAACAAGCGGCGTGTTATTCACTGCTGGTGGTTTGGATCAGACCACACATCCGCACCTTCAGAACTGAGGCAGCATTGTGTCTACGAGCAGGGGTAGACTACACACACACACACACACACACACACACACACACACACACACACACACACACACACACACACACACACACACACACACACACACACACACACACACACACACACAATGTTCGTATTTAGTCTCCTGATTTTAAATGGGAATTAAATAATTTGAGTGTTCCCAAAGCACCAGTGTTCTGCAGTTTGTGTGGGCCTACTGTTTATATAGAAACTATGTCCAGGAGAAGGTATTTGGAAGTTTTGGNTGAACTACCCAGTAGGAACGTTTGTATAGCCCTTATTAAAAACATTCGGTCCTCAAGTTGTAAAATGTGCTAATAGGAAAATAACTCTCAGAATAACGTTATTAGCACATTTTACAACTTGAGGACCGAATGTTTTTAATAAGGGCTATACAAACGTTCCTACTGGGTAGTTCATTTAGTTTAAAAAAGACTACCCAACGATTTACAGACGTCTCTTTCCCAATGTTAGTCAATGGGAAAAAGTGTTTCTGGGCCCAGCGACTGATACGGAAGTGTAGTACCGCCGTTTGGCCACAACGAACATTTTCCTAAGAGTCCGGCGCACTTCCTGGGGGCTTGGGTTAAGGTTATGGCTAGAAAGGATCCGTCTTGTATAAAACTCTCGCGAGAGTTTGCAAGTCACGTAGCTGAATGTTTACGTTTGGCAGGCAGGAGTATGATTGTTGAAATACGGTGTTATCGGTCTTGCTGTTCAAAGAAGAATGACAACAGTGTAGATCACCAACGCTATGGTTTATTTTTTATTCACAAAATGTTCCCTTTCAGTGTTTTACGATTATATCTGCTGTTTCTCTATTAATATTGCTGCTGCATTGATGTGTATGTTGCATCATGTTACTGCTGTAGATGTGTTTCCGAGCCGCTCCGATTACAACGAGAGTTACAACGAGAACGTGAATTCATATTTACACTAGACGGATCCTTTCTAGCCATAACCTTGGTTTAAATGCCCAGCATTCTGCGCCACTCGATGACGTAGTATACTTGAAATAGTGGCTCTAGCTCTACTCGACATTGAGAAACGGCCAGCATCTTTATCAAACAAGGCACTGAGAGCCACATTGATCACGAGTTATCTTTGAACCTGAGAATCAGTGTTTTTTAAGTGGATGGTTGAAATAACCCTTTATCAAATNAATCAGGAGGAGCAGCCACGGACATTGCCGTTGGAAAAGCGCTGGAGACGCTGTAGTACATATGCAGGCCTGTGTGGTGCTTTCTCACAGAATCAGCCCCATGATGCAAAGACAGTGTTCATTGAGAGAAACAAGGAATGGCTAAAATGCATGATTTTGGTATTTTGAAAAATAAAAAGTATAAATATGCCTTATATAGGTATGGTCCTACACTATATTATTCAAATATAGCATGATAGGTCCACTTTAAGCAAAAAGCATTATATAAGGGTACAGAAAGCACCTTTAAATTGACGCTAATCTGCGACTAGCGTGGAGATTATAACAAGGACTTGTGTTGAATCAGCCGCATTAAAGTGTGGCTCACAAGTTGCAAGAAGTCTTGATTCTAACAAGTTATATAGTATAGTTATATGTCATGTGGAAATTATTTAGTTTAAGTTATCCCCAAAAAATAAAGTGAGAGATCTTCAGACTATTATCTTTCTGCAGAGATGCATGAAAACGAGACATCCCTTGTATAAACCTTACAAAATAATACAAAACATGCAGTGGTTGTTATATAGAAATGATATAGTCAGATCCAAATATTCCTAAAACCCTGCTGAGAAAAGTTTAGACTCCAAGCTATTATCTTTCTGTGGAGATACATCGAAACGCCTTCGCAATCCTATACAGAGAAGCTTGCAGAGGAGATGTGCAAACCTCCAAAATCCAATAAGAAGTACAGTGTGGAGCTTCATGTGGAGCAAGCTGATTGGTCGATCTAACATCCTGCTTTCTCTGTTTTCAAAGTCTGTGTATACACGTATTAATGTGCCTCTTATTACCTCCACCTAGGCAGTAATCTGTTTTCTTTGTCAGCAGGATTACAGCCACTGGACCAATACTCATGAAACTGAATCGGGTTTGAAGGTCGTATGTTAAGCCAAGGGAAACATTAGTTGAAGTTGATATAGATAATTGAGCATGCATTATTTTTACTTATGGAAACGGCCTTGGCTCTTTAGTGTCCTTCTGGTTTCTCAATTGAACGTTTGAAATACGCTCTGGGTGACGCTTAAAATACCTTGTTTTATGAGTATTTATTCTAAAGATGTTTATTTAACTATGATATCAATCAGGAAAAGCAGAAAATATGAACACTTAAGACTTCATCTTTTGAAAAGATTATGGAAGTATTTTCAAACACTAATGTTGTTTTAAATATCACATTGCATGGCGCATACTGTGTCCACACCTATACATACAATATACAGTCCACACCTAGAGGGAAAGGCTTATAAATACCATGACATAAAATCAGATAAGCAGCATTCAAACTGTCCAAATATACCACAGATATATATAAAGAGGCCCAGATACAAGCGGAGGAACATGCAGGTAAACATAAAGTGATATAAGTGGGTCACACACTCGCTAACAAAGAGGTGTTTCAGCAGTAATGGATACATTTGGGTCAGGTAGACAGCTGTGCACACGCTCATGCTTTCAGGTGGTGAAAAACAAACACACATCTGTTTCTGTCCTACAATCAGACCCAGAAGGACCCGAGGGAGAGAGAGACCACACATTAGGAACGCCCCCGAGGCTTTACGACCGCCTGCTGTGGATTTAGAGCGGTTAAGAAGCTTTAACCAGCACCACAACCTGTAATTGTTTAAATAATGACACAGGAAGGCTTTCCCAAATCCATACATGCCGTCATTTATGGGAAATGTTCAGTAAAGCAAAATAAGACAAGTTTTGAGTTATGTTTGGCGGGGGTTGACTGTGTGTTCTTTCAATGTTATAACCAATTAATATTGTAAAAAAGATGATAACAATAATTAAAATCACTAATAGTTCTTAAATTAGTGACTTATCTTAAATGGAGTAGAGTAAAATGAACAATATTGGCTTGCATAATAACGTGAAATAGGAGTATAAAGTAACCAAAAGTAAAGTGTGTTAGTTACACACCACCACTCGCTGCATGGATTGACATTATGAGTTATTTGACCCACCTTTTCTAATCTCAGCAGCAAAAAGAGGCAGAACCTAAACATAGAAGTGAATTCATATATTGTGAGTTAAAGAGTTGATTTCCAGCCTTGATGTTGAGCCATCAAAGACGCTGGTGAAGTCGGTCAGGGGTGCAGCGCCGCGCTGTATATTTAGCCGTGAGCTTAAATTAGAGCTGTCACAGCGAGAGACACATGCTTCATCTGGGGGGCGATGGAGCTGCTGATTAGACGCTTGTGTTTCTGCTCCTCGGGAACACTTTGGGTGGGGTTGTGGCGTCATGTGTGTTATGGGTGGGGGGGAAACTTAAAAACGGCTTTAATATTGTATCAATACTTGGACGACAAGTACTGAGGTTTTGTAGTAGAAAGGATTGATGTTGTAAATAAAAATGTGTACTCTGGGTCAAAATTGCTTTTTTTCAGTCCACTAGACTAGATGATGGCGAGATGAGTTGGATTGGCAAGAAGTTGGCAAAAGTTAAATGGAAATTTCAGAAAACAGAAAGGTGCCAAAACGTTATCCTATAGGTGGTAACAAACAGAATAATTTGCAGTTAAGCACTTCATTTATTGAATTGATTGCTCAGCATATCACAAATTGCTTAACATCGCAATAATGCCGTACGATAGCTTAAGTATCTTGATGATGTCGTATAGTGAGGCCTCTGATTCCCATCCCAATGCATATTTTGGAAGGAAAGAAAAATGACAGATGGTGTGTGTGTGTGTGTGTGTGTGTGTGTGCTTTGTTCAACCAGTGTGTGTGTTGGTGTCAGCGTGCCCTTGTGCGAGACTTCATCTCAGTGCAGAGGACACAGAGCACCGTATACCCGCTAATCAAGTTATCCGAGCAGCCTGCAGGTAATACCGGCCCAAACACACACACACCACAGTCTCTCTTTTATCCCGGAAATCTCGGAGTTCCCCCCACAAAACTCATTAAACACCAACATGAAGCCTGAAGTGTTCACACACACACACACACACACACACACACACACACACACACACACACACACACACACACACCTGCACTGCTACTGCAAAAACTGCTGACACACACATTCTTATGACAATTATAGACACCCCAACTACTCAGACAGGGGGTGGGTTTTTTGATATCTTTGTAGTTTTCCCCAGACACATTTTTTTTAAAGACACACTGCTTCTTTGATACGTGGCAATTTGCAGCTTCATAAGTCTGTGTGATGTGTGACTTGTCTGCTGACAGACTGCATCTGTGAGCTCTCTCTTCACTGGACTCGCAGACAGACAGGGTGACGCGTTGTTTCCTCTCCTCCCTGTCGCTCTCTCAGTTCCTCTGTAGGAAGTGATGACACACTATCAAAGAGATTTCTGTTTGTTACACGGCTCATTTTAGGTCAATTAGAGGAAACTTGTTTTGGTTGTCAGGGTTTCGGGGGGCAACTGTCCCCCAAAGACGTGCAATTAGTTGTTCGTCTGTGACGTCGTCAAATATTTAAAACTGTTTGTGATGTGAAATCTGAAAGGCCTGTGTGAGTTAGCACTGTGAGGCAGTTATGACAGTGTTATTGATGGTGTGTGTGCACAAGCTGTTGAGTAATTAGCTCTGTATGATATCTTGTTCAGTCTCAGGCTTTGCTTCATGTTTGCATTCTACTAAAGACAGCATAACCAGGGATGTGGATAAACTCATGAGACACGGATGAATGAAAGTGACTCTGATAGCATTTAGCTCAAATCAACGCTGTGCAGAAGTAGCATGCAGTCTTTCAGGGGTTTTGAGGCTTTTGTGGTTTTTAATATGATGCAAACGCGGCCTTGGTTTGCTGAGCCTGAATCTAATGTTACTTTCTCCATGTTATGTTTCTAAATGACTTTCACACTAAATGCTAACTGCTATGTTTACATTTAGATGCCTTTTTCAGGTCTTTTTGTTTTTTAATTTTACTGCAAAAAGTCATCATAGGCTCCAGGTACAGATTCAAACTGTTAGCTGCATTTTCATTCTTTTTTATTTATTAATAATCATCACTCTTATTCTGTTGCTGTTATCAAACTTTAAAGGTAGGGTATGTAAGTTTGTATGTAACCGGCTCGAGATCGTTAGAATTTGAAAATACACGACCCTCCTCCAACACACACGAACGCGCACATGACCAATGAGGGCACGAGATAAGTTTGTGCACAGATGGAAGGCTGACAGGCAGGTAGGCCATCCAGTTACTTTAGCCGGGCCGGCTCAGATGATTGGTCGTGCTTTTTACAGTACTATGGCTTCCACAGATTACATCTTTTATGGATTTTTTGTCAAAGCACTTAAGATATTCATTGCTATCGGGATGTTAAGAGCATTCCACGGAATATAACAAAAATTGTATCTCGAGCCGGTTTCTCAAACTTACCTACCCCACCTTTAAATCAAATCAAACTTTATTTGTAGGCTATAGCCCAATATCAGAAAACGCGGGTTTTACAGATTAAAAACAAACATTGTATATGATGGAGCAAAATGAGAAAACAAGATATGTGTGTGGAATACAAATAAAACTAAATAAAATAAGATTCAACAAATGTAATGACGTCTACATTTCCTGACTTGTCTTATAAAATGAACTGAACCTTTTTGTAAATCCACATTCGGGAGGTGTTTTGGTAAGACTTTAAGAATTGTTGATAGGTCATGCGTGCCATACCAGATCTGCTCAAACGCGTCAGCATGTGTGTTTTATTTATTCACACCTGTGACCTAATCTTCACCCGCTTTACACCCCCCCCCCCTCTCTGTCCGTCTAATGTGCCATGTTGATGATTTAGCGGAGCAGCAGTGGATTGGATTAACTGTGCAGTTCACGCTTTCTGTGTGAAGTTCCATGTGATACAGGAGGGCAGAGTGTCATTGATCAGAGGCTCTGTGGAAACATTAGAATGAGACCTGATTAGTACGAGTTCAGCGCGACGAGGGATCAGCATCAATAATGACAGCGGCAGAAAACCAGCCTCAATTTTGAGTTTCTGAAGTCTGTCCTTCTCTGAAGTCTGGCAGCTTCTCAAGTGGAGGATGGTTAAGTAAAAGTTATAGTGATTAAACCCATGAAATTAGATTTTATTTAAAATAACCGTGGTGTTTGATTGACAGCCGGAGGTTCTCTCTGATTTAAAATCAAATGCTTCTTGAATGAAAATGATCGCAAACAGACCTGCAATACGATGAGAAAAATAGAAACCTAGCATCTAAACTTCCATGATATCATTATAATATTTAATTTAGATTAGTTTTTGATGAGTGACAGTTTTATATTAAAGTGTTATTGCATTTAACTCCCATGTGTGGGTTATTTAAGTTCATTGATGAGTCAGAGTTGTATATTACAAGTTGTATGTATTTGCATTTCTTTCTCATGCATTGATAAAATATCTTACAAGAAAATATATATTTCAAAGTTTTTCAGTTAGACAATATACTCAATATAAAAAGAGTAAATGGTGCAAGTCAAATTCAGGAGTAAGTCGACATAAGTAAGAATGAATACTGTACAGTGGATTTAAATACTGTGAAACACATAAAGACAGTGTTACGCCGCTGTGAGTAATTCACCTTTAGTTTGGTTTAATTGTTCTACAATTTGTTCTCTTATACGAGTAGGAAACCTTCGTTTAACCGCCGCGTCTTCCTTGGCTCTCTGTCAAATCGTTCTCTCATTCTCTGCGTCTCTTGACCTTCCTCGTGGTATTTTCAGAGGAGATCCACCTGCTCTCACGGCTTTGTCACAGCGGTTAATGAACTCAGGGTGAAGGGCAACGTGATCATTAAGCCCTTGGTCCTCTACATTAAGACAATGGCACCCAGCGACGTGGGGGAGATAGTAACTATGGGGTGGTCTTCTGCTTTTATTGCAGTAAAGCTTGGGTGAGATATGGGCTGTTACAGCTGTCAGCTTGTATAAATAAAGTGGTGAATATTCATGCTGCACTGCGGGGGATTGCATAAAGGTCAATACATTATTTTTAAAGAACAACATGGAGGAGATGTGTTCTGCAGAGGTTATGATTGATGTTGGCTATCATTAGGGAAAGTATACAGTTAAGTGAAGAACATTACACACAGCTCTGTCATGATGGACATCTCCCCATCTATTCATATTTGACAAAAACAGCATGGCCCCTCTCATTGGAAAAATAAAGTGGATCACGCAGAAGGAAATGCAATTACCGCCTCCCAGCAGAGTCTTAATTACCGAGCCCCGATGGTGAGAGTTAGCCTCTTTTTATAATGTGTTGAATTTCAAAGACGCAGCACAAAATCATTTGATTTACTCCCATCTTCACGGGATGTAAATAAGCTTATTAACCAGGAGCTGTGGATGTGAGCGTCCCATGACTTTAAGAGCGGCTACTGACTTTATTCAAATTGAGTCTCTAAAGATACACAAATTAAGTTAATATCCAGTAGTAGCCCGGTCTATAAAAAATGTATAACTACGGAGAATGCAGAATATGAATCCAAATACATCGCAACATGTGCGATCTTGTAAATTTGATGTTAAAAGAGCAGAAAGAAAAGCCTGCATGTCTTTGACCTGAAGCTTAACAAAATGAAACTCAGCTCTCGTTTATGTTACTCTGTGTGAAGTATGCATAGTGCATTTTAATATAGGCTACGCATAATCAATACTTTTCCACTCAAGCGCTCCCTAATTGTACCGCTGACTAATAAAGTCTTCTTCTGGACTCCAACTGGGAATCAAATGCCCAATTAAAGCCTCCACCCCGGGGCCTGATTCAGCGAGATAGCAGACAAATAGGCAGTAGAAGAAGAGCCAGTGGAGTCCAACGCGTGGCAGTGCCTATTTTTGGTATTTGTTATACAATTATTTGTTCTAATTAGTTTGAGCTGAATGCCACAGTTCCCCTGAGTTGATAGGAGGTTATTCAGATCATTTTTCGACCAATCGGGTCCTTTCTTTAAGGCTTCTTCTCCAATTAGTGCACATCTAATTTCAGCAGATATTGTCAGACAGAAATCTGCTCTGAGACTTTTCTTCTTTCCCTTTCTGAGTCAGGATGTTTGATCTTCTGAAAGTAGCTGTAGTGAATACTAAAATCATATGTTGACAAGGCAACCTGCGTCAAGGCAGATTGCAGAGCTCCAGTTTTCCTTCCAGAGGTTATGTTTTCTAACGTCAACCTAAAGCCTGCAGCCATTATTTTGTTAACTGATTTATGTCCTTCATACTCCACTCCTATATTACTGTTGAAGAGATGTTTGTTTATTATTGCAGAGGTGGTTTTTTTCATTGTATATCGATGTGTGAGATTTGTTTCTGTCAGTAAATATTCTTCTTTTTATGCTGGCAGCTGTTTTTTAAGCTTCTTCTTGATCAGCTGATATCTGGAGAGTCAGTACACTTTCAGTTTCTGCCTCTACTTGTCCTCATTGATCCAGAGACAGGAGTCGCCTGTGGCTGAGGTGTGAAGGTATAGATTTTGAAAGTGACTTGAGGTCTCTATTTGTGAGGAGACACACTGTCAGAGAGGCGAGTGTATTCAGTTCGTGGTGAAACACAAGCCTTCAGACTGCTCAGTATAGCATGCACAAAAAGAAAGGGAGGCTTCGTGTGTTTGCTCGGTCTAGCAGAGACACGATCACATCGGATGCCTGCAGGCTCCATCTCCGACTCTTGCTCCTCTGTTGTTCCAGTTTACCCTTGGGAGACATGTTCAGGGAAACAGAGACTCGAGCAGGCACACACACGTACACACACACGCACACACGCACACACACACACACACTCTGGTGTTAAAGCAGCTGCCATCAACCATCTCTCCCTCTCATTAATGATATCACTTTCTGCTATTGTGCCTCTCTCTGTTGTTAATGGGACAAATTACCGACGCTAGGCACTCAACAGACACACACAGGCCCGCACACACACACACACACACACACACACACACACACTCAGATAATTAATTGGTTCCAGTGGAGCCAGGAGCTAATTTACTATTCCTCCTGCCACATTTCTTTAGATACAGTAAGAAGACGCATCTCAAGGCAGCTTCCTTATATCTCCCTCCCCATCTGTAGGGCCTCTATGTCGAAGTATATGTGCGTATGATTTTGTTTTTGAGCCTAAGAGGCGGTTGTTGTTGTTTTTCAGGCATATAATTACTGAGCTGTAGGAGTTGGCAGTCTGTTTGGCTTGTTATCTCGGATGTGTTGATTGCAAGGAACATGTGGAAAGATTGATTATAGCGCTGTCTTCTCCCAGCGCTGCCTCTCTTTGGGTTTGACTGACCGGGACTTTGACGGTGAAGAACAAGAATCAAAAGAAAGATAATTATGAGACTGACTTTGTCATATCTAGTCGAAGCAATAATCAACACATTGTTTACAGTGAAAGATGCTTCAGGCACATGCTGACCTACATCCTCATTAACAACCGCTCCACTGTCCTATGTGTCAGCCAACTGAGTTTCACATCCATGAATGTTGAACATTTCACCACCTCTACTTCTTATTGCTTTAGACATGTGTGTGATTTTCTCACAACTAGCATTGTATGAAATATGCCAAGAACTCCAGAACGTCCAGTTGCATTTTGCGGTATGATTTTCAGCACCAAACATATATGAGGAAGAGGGGTTCAAGGCTCCATGTTAGCATAGAGTAATATGTCCCAATTGCATCTGTATTGCATGCAACACTACTACTAAAAGTATTACAGGAGTAAAAAGCACAATAACGAATTCACCCCTATGACACACATATAAAACCTATGTGTTGAAGTTCATGTACTTTTAAACCCTTTAGCTCTGAGGTAGAAGATCCAACAGCTCATACAAATTAAATATTGGCACATTTACAGCGAGTATAACCAAAGAGACCGGACCTCCCCTGCAGTGGAATCTATCTGTGAGAGATTTCATCCATCATTCCCCCCATCATATCCTGTCAGGGCAAAAGCTGATATGATTGATTATGATATTACTAATTGGATGATTCAAAACTGCAGAGCTCTGTGCAGAACAGAAGAAAGGAAAAGTCTCCACTCACTGACTTCTGAACGAGACGAACGTACCCTTGGATGGGTGTGATATAGCGTCTGGTTAGCATCAAGCTAGCATGCCATTCTTCTGTGAGGCACCGGTGCCCTTTAGAAAGCGTAGATCAATGAGCTGGTGCTGTGGTTGAGAGTCACCCTCTGAATATATGTGCAATCATTTTTGCTTCTTCACCTTTAGCTCTGCAGAGGGCAGGTGTGTTTTCTGTCAGCGTTTCACTTGTGCACAGCTGTAGACGGTGATAGTTTAATTTTGCGCTCAGCGAGACAGGCGGCTACCCGTTAGCCAAGCATGTAATTAAAGCTTTGAAAAAGGCTCTGTCTCTTTAGGCTTCATGCCCCTCATAGCTGCAGAAGGTTTGGATTCCCTGCATGTTTGGCGGGTTATTTTGCTGCTGCATTGATCAGATGATACGGCTCCTGTCGTGTGGATCGGCCCTGCTGCGAATACAATGCCCAGACAACAATGGCTTTGAAGTGAAAAAATAATGTTGATGCCAATGCAGTTAAACATTAAGAAAAGCGTTATTGCACAAACCCTCAAGGGGGTTGTTTTGATCATCCTCTCATAGGTGAATAATAACCTGATCGTAGGCCTATGCCAGCAAATCAGTTCTTCAGTGCTAGCATGTAACGTCAATGACATTAGCATTGAAGAAGTACCCCAGAACTTTGTATAAAAGAGCGATATGCATCCTAACACTTGCTGTCCTGTCAGAGAGGAAACTTGAGATGTAGTTTTGGGACACGGTGACACGCACTCCCTGAGATGTAAGCCACTGCAGCGCTTGTTGTGACAATGTTCTGCGTGTGAACAGCACTGAGAGCAGCTCACACAGTATCGCCCGGGGTGCTGAGTGTCAGAGACAATGTCTGAACAGCCGATCTGTGCCGGGGCGGCCACACCATTTTTTCACGTGTTGACACAGTGTTATGCACACACCTCTCAGTGGGGCTGTAGAGGGACAGAGTAATGTTAATTGATGCTGAAAGGCAGAGTGTGTGCTGTCCACAGATTGTGATGAAGCTGAGTTTCTATACTTCATGTGGCTTTTAATAATGTTATTTATGTGGCCTTTAATCTCCTATCTCTCAGAGAGTGATCCCCTGTTGTTAGGAGCCATAAAGCATGTTTCAAATATTCATTTAATGATATACATTTTGAATGACATCTTAGGACCAATCGTTTTTTAGTAAAGTGGGGAAAAGTAACTCCAAGACCATAATGCTCGACTGTTTTCCATGCATTACATGAGTGTCCCTGTTCACAGTCTTTGTGCTAAGCTAAGTTACTAGCTTCATATTCAGCATGCAGGCCTGAGAGTGGTTTTCAACTCAGCGAATAAGCACGTTTCCCCAAAATGTCAAACTTTTACTCTAAGAAGGACACGGTGCAGTTCCTAGAAGAGATGAATATAAATGAAAGGATTTCTCAGTGTATCTATATTCATAATACTCCTGTCAAAAGACGAGAAAGGAAACCAACCAACCTCAGAAATGATTAATTCTCTGAAATTATGAAGTCGGCTGTGCAGCCTACAAGTCCTGACTCTGCCTTACCTTGACCTAAATTTAGAAGCGAGCAGATTTAAAAGCCCTGCTCTGTATTCAAAGGGCAGGACTTCTGTGATGCTCTTCAGTCGCAGGGCAAATTGAACTACAGTACCTCCAGCACTCACGAAACAGCAACACTGCTAATCTAGTGGTGTGTGAGAGCTCTTTCACATGCATTATGTCACTTTTCCTGCCACATATTGCTTGTTGTGAAAGCTTTTCGTCGTCTGGAGATGTGTTGTGAAGAAACACTGGCGCAGACCACAGTCAGGCACGTGGTGATGCATCAGCGCGAGTAAAAATAACAGGAGGATTTAGAAACTCTCGTGAGTTTAGGGTGGGACTCGGATGAAATTGCTGGGTGTGTTTCAAGCAAGTCATTCAAGAGTCAGCATGTGTGTTTCTGCTCTGTGTGTGAATGTGAGGTTCTAGATTTAGCATGAGAAAAATAGAGTTGTGATCCGGCGAGTCATCAGGGCTGCTAAAAAAGAAATAGACGTTCACCTCTGCACAGTACTCAGGATTTGGTTTTTCTTTACGATTCGTTGTGTTTTTCAGCATGTTCAAAAAACGAGGTGTATGCAAACATTACTCAGGAGCAGATGAGGGTGACATTTTCTTAAATTGACTCCATGGCTACTTTATTTTACTGTTGAATGTTTAAACATATCGTGAACTGAGTACCTGCTACCTTATAGTACAAACCTGGGAGAAAAATGCAATGATTGTATTTTATTTTTGCATTAAAGTCAGGAAAAGAACTTCCACCTGTCAGGGTTTGAGTTTTGTGTGTCTAGTTTTGGGATTATTTTGCTGTTCTGTTCTCCCTGTCTCATGTTTTCCTCCTTGTTTCTTGTCTGGTCCTTCTCCCTGGCCGTTTCTCAATCTCGAGGAAACTGGTTTCCAAGCCAATATTTCAAGGATACTACGTCATCGAGTGCCGCCGAAGGACTGTTCCAATCTCCAGCATACTTGGAATTCCACCGAGGCCGCGTCCTTGGTTTGGGGGTAATTTCGAGGCTGCACATGGGTAGACTTCGCGTCCTTGAAATCCCCACAATGCTTTGCGCACGGACCAATTTCCCCAAATCTGTGGCGGAAAATGTAAGGCGGGGCCTCTCATATGACGCACACCTGCACACTTGCTAGCCTGTTCCACTCTTCGTTTTCCGAATGCCAGGAAGGATTCTTGCCTTGCTTCTGAAGCAAGTGACTCGGAAGACATGTGCTACCAAGCAAGCATCCTCGCGATTGAGAAACGGCCTCTGTGTTTTCCTCCCTGTTGTTAGTTCCCCTGGTGTGTCTGATTGTCTAATTGTGTTCACCTGTTGCCCTTGTGTTTCTACCTCCCCTGCCCAGCGGTTTCTTGTCCCGTGATTACCCCTCTCTGTATTTAGCCTTTCCCTGTGTTCCCCTGT
>NW_011368631.1:0-3795 GCF_000735185.1 Notothenia coriiceps | reverse complement strand
AAGCGAATATTCGCATCGCGTCCGGTGTGGACGCAGCATTAAAAAGTCTTAAATATGATTAAAAAAATGTGAAAGGATTCAAAAGGTCTTAAAAATTATCGGATTTAAAAGGTACTTCTATGTTGCTATCACGTCTAAATGTGTTTTGGGGGAAATGTCCGGGCTGCAAAGTAACCAGTACGGTAAGAGCCTTTCAGTTCCCCCCAACAATTTGTATTGAAATAAATCAACATGGAACCAGTAATAATCACTAACTTTGTTTCTCCCGGACCCTTAACGGAGAACACCCAGCTAGTAACCTAGCAACCAAGCTTCAGCTAGCGAGAGCACACTCGTGAACCGTTGCGCCGGTGTTATGCATGCCCGCCGAGATATGCATGCACATCGCGGGAGTGCGCAGACTGTAAAGCAAAAACTCCCAGACATTTCAATGATTTTTAAGGCAAAGTACGGTTTGGAAACTATATAATTTCCTTTTTGGAGGGCCTGCATAATACAGTGACGGCATAACACCGGAGCCTCTCTGCGAGGAAACTTTTGCGCAGTTCCGTGTTTGTTCTAATCTGTCAAAATGACAGATTACTTTCAGCTTTTTCCGTCATTTAAAAAAAAAAATCCGTCATAGACGGAAAATATTCGGTTAACGCGACCCTCCGGGCGACGTTTGGGTCTACGTCAACCCTAAAAGTGGAGGTGCTGTGGACGCTAAATACCGTAGCTAAACACCAATCCTACAACAGCAACGATGAACGATTGTAGCCAAGGGAGCAGAGCTCAGAAGATAGCTCTTGTCAAAGCAATGATAAACCTGTGAGTTGGATGTAGAAAAGTCTGAATCAATATAGAATTGTTTTATTTTAAAGTAAATTCAGATTGAACATAGTAAAACAATTTTAGTTATAGTGTCCGTCCAAAAAAATACATTACTTATAGTGAAAACCACCCTTGAATGATGGGATAGTAGACTAAAAGCTTTAGGAATCCAAACTATAACATATAATAAGTACCCTGTATCAAGATTGATGCAAAACAAGTGACATTTGATCTTTTTAGAGAGGTTTAGCAACAAAAAAAACACTTCTGGGGTCATTTGGGTGCATTTTCCTCTGTGGAATCTCAGCTTGCTAATCGATATCTTGTTTGTGCAGATCCGATATGTAATAAGGGTATTTATACCTAGAGCTCTGTGCTAAGTGTGTTAGCATTTTTTCGCTCATTTAGACGCTTCTTGTGAGACTTGTGTTTTGTTTCGGTAAAAATGGTTCGTATCGTCAGTTAGCTGAGTTTCTTCCCGTTAATCGGGTATGACACATTAATAGGTTTTTAAATGTTAAGAAGCCCTGAGACACAGTTTCGTGAAAAAAACCCAGGTTGAACAGGTTGATGAGCAGTATCTTACTTTTGGGTAAAGCAAATAATTGAGTTGGAAAACTTAAAATTACTTCAATTGTGACCAATTGAAGTAATTCAATTAAGATGGTTCAACTATTTTCTTTTTTCAGTGCATTAAGCAATCCCTTCAATGATTCAGCTCAAAGTACATGTAGAGGGAGCGGGGGAGGAGAGAAAACAGAAACAGGCCACCCAAAACGACTTTAGAATTATCATTTTATTTAGAGAATACCGGGCTTGTTCAGTTTGCCCTACCATTATGGCTTCACGTTTGCATTATTTCCAAACACTCATCCTCATGCCCGGTCACCAGCTTCAACACCTGAGATTGGCTGTTCTTCATTCTATTCAACATTTTCTCCAATTTCATCTGCGACATGTTTTAATTTCCTGTTTCTCCCGAGCACTGGATATGAGGGCCATGTTACGGATTAGTCTACTCCCTCCTGGCAGCCCCCTAAAGCACATTTTCTTTTTCCATCTCCATTCTTCTTCGTCTTTTGCTCTCTCTTAAATCGTCTGAAAATTGTGTTGCATATTTATTCCTGCATAATTAGCATCACAAACACTCTTCCAGGCTCTTTGTTATGCTTCAGGGGGAGGGAGAGTGAGGGGAAGTAGATTACGCTTTCCGTTTCTATGAGGCATACTCAAAGCTGGCTTTCTAGGCTTCCTCGTGCTTTTGAGCATGGCTCAGGGCTTATGGAGACGCACTCCATCTTCTTGAAGTAAAGACGACTATGACTTAAAATAATGTTGTTTCTCTGGCATCGCGCATCGTTCCTCTCTCTCGCCCTCCCTTCCCCTTTCCCTAAGTCTCATTATTCATCTTCTGCCTTCCATCCCTACTCATCTCCTGTCTCATCCGTGCACAAACACTGACCACATTTGACTCCAGTAAAACTCCACATTTTACAGCTTATAGATTTTGTCAGAAATGTGGCTCAACTTGTTGGTGTAAGGGATGTTATTCCTTATATATCTTTATTGTTTTATCTTTTTACACCACAGTAAAATAAAACGACTGACACTGAATCGTGTTTTTCTACCCAGAGTTTGAGAATGATGCGTTAGGCACAAAGTAGCTTCACCTTCATAAAGGCTAGTCCCTAAAAATGAGATTCACATGAAACTAAACTGCATTGCTGATTATGTTTTTTGAAAGACAAGGATCATAATTCCATAATTGGCTTTATTTTGTCCCAGAATACATTTGTCACAGTAATGTTTCTAATAATAGTCCACATAACCCTAACCCTAATTAAACACCTGTCCTATGGAATCTTTTAAACTTACCCGACCTTGATCTTAGTGGTTTTTATTTTCCAGTGACATCTAGTTCATTTTTATACAATTGTACTAACCCGGTGTGCCCCCCTTCCCTCTTTTACTTATTATCACTCTTATTATTATTAGTTTAATTATAACACTCCTTTTACTATTGTTAATAATTAATTAATTGTAATTATTGGGGAGATTGTTTTAATTCTACTTATTTTATTATTGCACTTGTGTTTTGCTACTTGCACTTTCACTTTTAATTGTATTTTATGCATGGTTTTAACTAACAGAACTAGAGTCTCTTTTAATTAACCATTTTAGATCCCCTTCTCATTTAAGGTCTTTTACAACAACCTGACACCATGCTTAATTATGAGGACAGCAGATAATGAGCTGCATAAGCCCCGCCCATGACACAATGGTTATTTGTGAGGACAGTAGCTATACAACACACAAACATGTCACTGAAGTGTATTAAAGGGGCAAACATGATTAAATGGAACACAACTTTACACAAACAAGTGTTGGATTGTGCATTACAAGAACAAACCTTTTATAAACGGACAACATGTTTTGCACAACAGCATAGGAATACCTGATGTGTGATGTAATATTTTAATATGAGACAATATAGTGTACCATAGATATATAGCTTAAAATTATGTTAATGTGTATGTATATGTTTTAGTTATTGCTTGCCTCCTGTTTGCAATCTGTTGTTTTCATGCAAATGCAAAACCACATTCTTCAAGCAGTTCTTCCGAGGCGAATTAAATCCATTTGCAAGTAAATGCTTATATTTGCAGCACTGCTAATTGCAATTACATCATCGATATGAAAAGAACCGATAACCATTTTATAGCAAAGTGACCGAACTGGTTTATCACTAATACAAAATGCTATTTGCCCTACAAGACTGCTCATCTACTTGGAGCATTACCTTTTAAAATCTGACACAAAAGGACGTATTGCACCTTGCACAGTGAACAATGAGCCAAGTTTAATGGTTATTTTCACATACAGTAACATTTTCTCACATGAAAATTGAGCGAAGACTAAATCTTCATTATTTGAAACATATAACTCTCCTTCCACCTTGGTACAACAGAGGATTAGGACCAC
>NW_011368630.1:0-2773 GCF_000735185.1 Notothenia coriiceps | reverse complement strand
CTCTACCTGTCTTCTCTCTCCCTCTCCCTCTCTCTACCTGTCTCTCCCTAGGTAAAGCGGCTCTGGTCACTTTGGATATTCTGCATCTGTCCTGTCTACAAACCAGATCTCACTAACAGACAACTGAAACACACCTACTGTGATACCTGTCCGTCTCTCTCTCTCTCTCTCTGTCTCTGTCTCTCTACCTTTCTCTCTCTCTCTGGTTTCTCAGACATCACCCGGTCCTTAAGGAGCTCTGCAGGTGGAGGGTTCAGGGGGCGTAGGAAATATAAAAGAGACCCTAGAACATCTCAGCTGTTCACCTGTGGGGCGTTCAGGTGCGTCCTCCTATCAGGAAACATGCCAACATGATGAGGAAACGCAGGATGTTTGTGTTGCACTGAGATGTACGTAGCGATACGTTCAGGTGACGTGGGATGAAACAACTCTTCTGTCCCACGCACCCTGAACGCAGCGCTTCATCAACTGAATGACATTTTAAAAGACGGACGCTATCTTTGTTAACTTTTCAGGAATGTTGATGTTGTGATCAGGAATGCAAAAAAAACGTTGTAGAAAAGTTACGTCTACGGGGTCCAAATCTATAAATACACACGGAGTGCACTACAAAGGGTGCAAGGAAAGGAAAGGAGTGCATTATGAAGAGTTAAAGGTGGAATAGTGCACTGTGGAGTCTAGGGAGCAAGGTAGTCTGCTATGAAGGATGCTAAAGAAGACACTAGGAGTTTAAACAAGGATGCATAGTGTACTATGAAGGATACTTAAGAGAAACAGTATTAAGAGTTTAAAACAAGGAAGTAAGGAGGTGCAAATTGAAGGATACTTAAAAAGACAATATTAAGAGTTTAAACAAGGATGCAAGGAAGTGTATTTAAGGATACATAAGAAGACTTTAAATGTTTAAACAAGGAAGGAAAGTAGTGCACTACTAAGGGTCCTAGATTAGAAACTATTAAGAGTGTAAACTAGGAAGGAAGCTAGTGCACTATGAAGGATACTTAAAAAGACATTAAGAGTCTAAACTAGAAATGAGGGACTTTGAAGGACACTAAAAAGGACGCTATGAAGAGTTTAAAGTAGGAAGGAAGGAAGTGCATGAAGCAGGGTTTGAGGATGTAAAATAGCACACTTGTGAGGGAGGGTAAGGGCACGAAGGAGGAAGGTAGGGCACAAAGGAGGAAGGTAGGGCACGAAGGAGGAAGGTAGGGCACAAAGGAGGAAGGTAGGGCACTAGTGAGGGCGTAGGGTGTGAGAATAGTGCACTACGGAGGGTTAGGGTGCTGTTTGAGACCTAGCCTTGTTGCCTTTGGGCAATCAACAAACCAACAGTGTTTGTGTACAGAACTAACAGCTGCTAACAGCTCTCTGTCCTTGTTTGTAATAAACGTCATTTTTCATCCAAACATCGGTGTCTGTTAATGTGGGATCAGGAAATATATATTATTATCTGTATTTATTAGATCAGTCTAAAGATATGATATGATGGGAGATTCAACGGTTTGATTTAAAGTGGAACAGAAAGAAGTGGTTCTTCGTTGAGATTCAAAGGACTGAAACCCTGAACTGGGTATTCTGAGAGATTTGTGAATTCAGTAGAAAACATCACATTTAGAAGAAAGCCCAAATGTAGACTATAAAAGAAGGTAGTGCACTTTTAAGGATACATGAGAGGACACTATGAGGAGTTTAAACAAGGAAGCAAGGGAGAAGGGAAAGGAGTGTACGTGTACTTGTCTTTTTTTACAAATGTACAAAATAAATACAAAATCTAACAACAAAAAGGATCATTCTCTGAGACGTCGATTTGACAAACAATTCAAATAACTTTAATTGTATTCTATAGTAAATCTTCTTTATGTTACGCTCTGACGCTCCCTCCTGCAGACCGGATCATACGTACAGGAACACACACGGAGAAGGAACGCTGAAGAAACATAAACTCACTTAACCAATTAGAGATAACGCCGAGAAGAAGGTCTCTCCCTCTCTCTCCCTCTCTCTCTCTCTCTCTCTACCTGTCTCTCCCTCTCTCTCCCTCTCTCTCTCTCTCCCTGTCTCTCCCTCTCTCTCCCTCTCTCACTCTCTACCTGTCTCTCCCTCTCTCTACCTGTCTCTCTCTCTACCTGTCTCTCCCTCTCTCTCCCTCTCTCTCTCTCTACCTGTCTCTCCCTCTCTCTCCCTCTCTCTCTCTCTCCCTCTCTCTCTCTCTACCTGTCTCTCCCTCTCTCTCCCTCTCTCTCTCTACCTGTCTCTCCCTCTCTCTCTCTCTACCTGTCTCTCCCTCTCTCTCTCTCTCTCTCTACCTGTCTCTCCCTCTCTCTCCCTCTCCCTCTCTCTCCCTCTCTCTCTCTCTACCTGTCTCTCCCTCTCTCTCCCTCTCTCTCTCTACCTGTCTCTCTCTCTCTCTCTCTCTCTCTCTCTCTCTCTCTCTCTCTCCCTCTCTCTCCCTCTCTCTCTCTCTCTCTCTCTCTCTCTCTACCTGTCTCTCCCTCTCTCTCTCTCTCTCTCTCTCTCTCTCTCTCTCTCTCTCTCTCTCTCTCTCTCTCTCTCTACATGTCTCTCTCTCTCTCCCTGTCTCTCTCTCTCTCTCCATGTCTCTACCTGTCTCTCTCTCTCTCTCTCTACATTTCTCTCTCTCTCTACATGTCTCTCTACCTGTCTCTCTCTCTCCATGTCTCTCTACCTGTCTCTCTCTCTCTCTACATGTCTCTCTCTCTACCTGTCTCTCTCTATCTCTACCTGTCTCTATACCTGTCTGTCTCTCTCTCTC
>NW_011368629.1:7512-16580 GCF_000735185.1 Notothenia coriiceps | reverse complement strand
GAACTACAGCACGGTCACATGACTTCACGTCACCACCGCTAAGCTAAAGGTGGCTAATGCTGGGCTATAAAGGAACTACAGCACGTTCACATGACTTCACGTCACCACAGCTAAGCTACAGGTGGCTAATGCTCGAAAATAACAACTACAAGGAGTTCATGCAGCCTGCAGGATGACTCAGACTGCCAAGAAGGGGATTTCCCCTTGGATACCTCGGAGTCTTTAGTGAATCAGAATCAAAAACGGTCAAATGGAAAGCTGTACATATTAAAAGAGCTTTGTGAATGTGCAACATATTCGGAGGGTTTGCAGGACTCACAATGCTTAAAATAAATAAAAACAAGGTACTGCTCGTAAAGTGTGCATTAATGTAATGCATAAATGCTACGCTACCATAGTGGTATCCCAAAGTCTGATCTAATGTAGTTAGGGAAGCCATGAAAGGTGCTAAGATTGGTGTAATACACTCAACATTTCTAATTTTAGTCACTTTCTATATATAGTTTGCTCAAGTTGATTCCTCACACATCAGTGTAATGTTATTTGCATCCACACGAGGGCCCAGTCGCGCCTTTAAGCAGAGGGAGGTCAACAGGATTCTAGTGAGGGCGACTGGAAGGCAAGCTGAACATACTTGAAGTCTGATAAAATGATGTAAAAACTGTAAATATTATATGCATAACTTCTAAAGAAATGTCAAGACACCTAGCAGTTGAAAGTGTTACTCCTCGTGCACAGATTCTTCCTTCCAGTTTTAGGTTGTGCAGTCATAAACGATAGAGGGGAAGTTCAGTTCAGTTCGGCTGGTCATCTGTTCAAAGCAGCCAATACAAGAGGAACATGAGTAACATGAGCAAACAGAAAGCTGCTGGTGCACAATCCTATCAGAATGTGTATGTATTCTACAGGGTGAGTCTGTCTCAAGGGCTTCTGGGTACAATAACACAGACCATAGCTAAGTCTGAGTATGTGTGAATGTGGGTGTGAGAGTGTGTGTGTGTGTGTGTGTGTGTGTGTGTTTGCCTGTCTGGCGATATGCATTTAGCTAAATCTGTTCATGTAGTCACTCTGTCTTTACTGTAATGGATACATTTAAGAAAGTCCTCTGCATGTTTCAGTGAAAAAGTGTTTGCATGATTTGCCTTTTGGCCACAATACAACTATAGCCAACAACATAACATTATGACAAATGAAAAAAAGCACTGAAATATCTCATGTTCTACTGGTTTACTATGTCATGTCCACACATTACTTTGGTGATCTACTGAACTTTTCACCAGTGTCCCCATTGGGTTGACCTTGACTCTAATTGGTACAGATATTCAAGGTCCCCAGAGGTTGATTTTGCCTCTAGGTCACACACACTCTGATATATCTCAACATCCAGGATTTGGACAAATCAAACATGCATGGTGCAGGAGTTAAAGTTCAGAGACCGTAGTGATTATCTGACTTCTCACCTGGCAAAACATTCAGCTCAAAATGTCAGATTTGTCAATGCTAATATAACATATCTTGCTGGCTGTACCTATCCTCACTCTTAGCTTACAGTCAACGTTCCCCTTTGATTCAATTTTGAAGAATAAGAAGAACAAAAGTTTGTCCTTTTTTATTAAACGTATATTGTATAGGATGTTGTCTGATTGTAATCATTGTAATGACTGGAGAAGGACAGATTCAAAAGACAAGCAACTGTCTAAACCTTCAAATAAGCTTTGATATTGTCCTATGACGTCCTCCTGCTGGTGGAAGTTGCTAATGGTCAGAGTCATCGTCTTCTATTGGGTCTTTTGATCGTCAACCGTGTGAATTGATAATAAAACTGACTCCCTGCTGTAGCAGTCCTTTCTGGCTAACATCTATTGGGCTGACTGTTACTGATAATACAGTTTCAATTGTTTGTTACTATTTTAACAGGAAAAAACATTTAGTTAACAATAATCTCAAAATAACTAGTTTGTGAGTTGCAACTTTTCATCTTGGTATGCATACATTTCCAATTAGTAAACACATATAAACAGGCTAAATTGGAACTTGTGAACAGCCTAAATACAAAGACTTCAGATTCAGTTATAACGTGTTCTGCTACAGAACATGTCACTAAGAGATGGCGCTATATGAGTGTTAACAGATGTTTTTACCACAAAGTAAACAATTCCAGAGTTGCGATTGAGCCCACCACCTACTGTCACAGCTGTTTGTGGGCAGAGGGGGGAAGTAAGTAAGTACATTTACTCAAGTGCTGTACTTTAGTACAATTTTTAGGGACTCTACTTAACTACGTATTTCCATGTTATCCTACTTTGTACTTCTTCTCCACTACAGTTCAGAGGTAAATGGTGTACTTCTACTCCACTCTAGTTCCCCTGGGTATCAGCTTTGAGAACACTTTAATGATCAATCATTATAAAACATTCATATATATTATTCTGAAATGACCAATCTGCACAATGACTACTTTTACTGTCGCTACTTTCACTATATTTTGATGATCATACTTTCTACTTTACTTGAGGAACATTTTTACTGCAAAATGTGCTCAAAAATGTGACTTTTACTTGTAAGAGAGTATTCCTACACTCTGGTAATTCTTCCACCTCTTCTTGGGCGCCAACACAGGGTTCTGTACATTAGGAAACCATTGAGCATACGGTTTGAATACAAACCGTCCTTGACTTATGAAGTCCACCCCCCCCCTTTGAGGAGGCGATAGGCCTGGGGGCACATTCCTGCACATTTACATTGTTTTTACTTATTATTGGAAAGGACAATTAAAACAACACTCATTATCTGTGGTTTTCAGGGGTCCGGGCTGAAAAGTTTGGGAACCCCTGTTCTAGAGGATCAGGTAAAGTTGTTTTACACAGAATAGAAATTATGTTTCACAGTGTCATGAAAGCCAATCAGAATTGAGATGACCTCCTGCCGAGTTCTATCCATATGTGTTCAGAGACATCCTGCACCACTCCATTGACTGAGTGAATAAAGCTTTTCAAACGTCTCCTTTTAGCTTCAAGAACAAGAAGCAGGTGGATCGTCTCAGGACGGAGCTTTTTCTCTCCTGTCAGTCACGAGACAGATGATCACTCTGGGATTGTAACTTTCATGTGATAAAAAAAGGAAACCAGACAATGAAACATGAGCTCTGACATGAAACACCTGCCTGAACATCTGGTGGGTGTGGTGTGGGTGTGTGTGTGTGTGTGTGTGTGTGAGAGATAACATTGTTTACACTTCCTCAAATCCTTCACTTTGAACATATGTACATACAGTACCTGTATAAAAGTTTGACATATGTATTTGTGTTTAGGGAAGTGCAGCCTCCATTGGACTCTTGATGTTCAGGTGTATATCAGTATGTAGAGACACTACATACTGATATACACCTGAACATCAGCAGGAGAGGACTCTTTAAAGTAGAGACACTACATACTGATATAGCTGAAATCAGAATAATATGTCCTCGTTGACGCTGAATAAGAGGATTAGCCCAGCCCTGAGAACTGGTGCCCATGCCAGAATGTGTCACAACGAATAACCCCCCACCAACCACCGAAAAAAAAGTAGACCCAGCAAGAAGGCAATAACTGAACTGATTTAACTGGGCTAGGGTTAGGTTTGGGTCAGGGTTGGTTGGCTTGTGGTTTGTTGTCATAAACTACGTGTAGAAATGGCAATGAAAATCTTATGACCCGAGCTCCTCCAACAATACAACATATATAATAAAATACAGAAATAAAGAATAGTGCAATAAGTCTATAAACGTAAATAGAATATGATTGTACAAGAACAGAATGTAAAGAATAAGTGAGCTGTATGTTGGTAGGGTTAGGGTTACCCCAAGAGCAGTGTTTGGATATTCTTAGAGAGGGTTATAAAGGGAAAACATGACTAAACATCTAAGAGTGAGGAATGTTTTTGTTAGTAAATAAAGAAATTGATGATTTATGACATGGTGGGTCGAGAGAGCAGCTGGCAGCTGAGCTCAGGTTTGGCGATGAACAGCTGGTGTGTTTTACATTTTAGAGGTCTAACCGCAGGCCTGACAGATAAACCTTTGCTGTCATAACATGCCGGCACGCGCACAACAGGAAATCAAGCTGCAGGCGTTCCAGAGAAAAGTCAGTTTTACCTAAAATTCCTGGGAGAAAACCGCAGTGGAACTACCCACAGCCGAACACAGCTCAGGGTTAAGCACTTCTCATCGATCAGCGCTCTAATGTTTCGCTATAAATGGTAAAGAACAGAAGCTGTGGATTATAATGACTCTTCATCAAGCACACTGTAATATTTGCTATCCCAAATGAGGCTAATCTTTCGAAGGTTGATTTGCATTAGAAGCAAGCATTTGGCATGCATGTTCAGACCGGGCCAAAAAGATAAGAGTTGATGAAATCAAACATTAACTGAGATTTTCTCTGGACAGTAACTGTTTGGTAAAAGCTGGACATGCATGTCTTTCCGATATCTTGTCTCGTCTTTAAGACAAATCAAAGGCAAATCCAGATTCAAAGCATTTCTGCAGTGCATGTCCATGACTTAACCACGCTAAGCTAAAGGTGGCTAATGCTGGGCTATAAAGGAACTACAGCACGGTCACATGACTTCACGTCACCACCGCTAAGCTAAAGGGGCTAATGTTGGGCTATAAAGGAACTACAGCACGGTCACATGACTTCACGTCACCACCGCTAAGCTAAAGGTGGCTAATGCTGGGCTATAAAGGAACTACAGCACGGTCACATGACTTCACGTCACCACCGCTAAGCTAAAGGGGCTAATGTGGGCTAAACTGGGCTATAAAGGAACTACAGCACGGTCACATGACTTCACGTCACCACCGCTAAGCTAAAGGTGGCTAATGCTGGGCTATAAAGGAACTACAGCACGGTCACATGACTTCACGTGACCACCGCTTTAGTCGTCTCATTTAGACACTTGTTAGGAACCACCGTTTTTAAATTCAACAGTGCGGTATTTACCGATGTATTTTATGTGGTAAAACAAACCGTAAATCATCTTCAGCTTGAGTTAACCACAGACCTTATTCAGGATAACCAAAAACTCATTCAAAAAGCCTTTGACTTCAAGGCCAGGGAACAGAAAGTGGTGACATGCTGACCTATTTCTAGGTTATAGGACTCATTCCTGCACCACTCTATATGTATGTGTCACCAGCCCAATAATAAGGATTGGGTTTAAGTAAACCCAAATGAGGTGATGTTTTCAGCATGGTTTTTACCTTGAGACCTCAGAAATCGGGAGCATTTCAAAACCACCGCGGGGGGGGGGGAGCTGTATTAGATTAACATTAACATGCTTATTGTAGTTGTAGTTGCGGCCTGAAGCACCATCCTTGATGGAGAATATGTGTGGGCTGGACCTGTATTCCACAGGAAGGGCGTGAGCAGAGGGTCGAGTTGTCAATTCTTGTTCTGTTTTCTGTGACTGTCTTCC
The DNA here is from genome assembly GCF_000735185.1 of Notothenia coriiceps. Taxonomy (NCBI): domain Eukaryota; kingdom Metazoa; phylum Chordata; class Actinopteri; order Perciformes; family Nototheniidae; genus Notothenia; species Notothenia coriiceps. Next base: position 11,123 of record NW_011368629.1, on the reverse strand, counting down.
TCACCCTCTCAGACTTTGAGTTGCGCGCTACTAAAGAGACGTGCTACCATGGAAACCAAACAATGGTGTAGCTGTATTAAAGTCCGAGTGGAAACAGTCCTGAGTAAATCTGATTTTGTCAGAAATTGGGAGAAATATGATCCCGGGAGGAAACCGGGAGAGGGCAATGAAATCGGGAGTCTCCCGCGAAATAGGGAGGGTTGGCAAGTATGGGTGTAGCATGATCAAAGGAACATGGCATTTCATTTTGGAGCTGATCCAAATCCCTGAGGGTACGTCCGAGTGGCTTTTCTATTGCTCTTATTTTTCTTTTAGACTCAAATGCACCTCCGCGTTAGTTCACCTTTCTAAAAATGTGCTCACATCATAAAACATGGACAGTTTATGGGATTGTGGATCTAACTAAGGTTGGACTTGGCCTCCTCCTGTCAGTCAACACACTCCCTTCTGTGTGGTCATGGTTTTACATTTTGAACTGCAGTGTAACGTCTCTGTTCTACATCTCCTAACACCAGCTTCACTGCACTGAACTGTGATAAGACTGGACAGCTTTGTGTTGTGTGTGTGTGTGTTGTGTGTGTGTGTTTGTGTGTGTTCATGCACTCATGTGTGACCTGTATCTGTGGTCAGAAACAAATGATCTGTCCCGAGGGGAGAGCGGATGAATAATGGATCTGACCGGCTACAGTTTCCATCAGCAGCCTCTCTGGGCTGCAGCCAAACACTCTGCAGACACCACGTTAGTTTGCACTAAGTTTTATTACGTGTGCCGACAGCTCGACAACAGGCCGGTTTTTATCTCCTGTGCTAATCAATCACTCTCACGTTGAAACAGAAGCAGAGCAGCATGTCCGAAAATAAATAGGTTGATTTACTATTTGTTATTTCTGCACATCTGTGTCCATGTTATCCACACGTTTCAACTTTATCTGGTAGATGATGTTCACAAAAGGAGAACTGTTATACATCAAGTTATTTAAATTATTCGGGGAATACTTTTGCATTTGTTTTAAAAGTAGTAGATGAATCCCAAAATTGTCAGGTTAGGATTTGTTTTGCTTCAAAGTGGTGTACAATGTTAGATATTCAGTAGCTAACAGGCCCAAGCTTTCAACTTTATGAATTTGGGACAATATTAAAATAAAAAGCCAAATATTTTGATGCATTTCAAACAGAAAACTAATGTTTAATTCAATTGAGTCACAGGGAAAACTGAGAGAAGAGTCTACATGCTAGTTGCTTTGGGAGAACAATCCATACATTTAGCATTAGCATGCTATCATTAGCTAATTAGCACTGAAAACGAATGTTATTCATCTATTTGGACATACAACAACAAGTATTGGAGACATTTTGACATGATGATTGGGCAAAACTAAAAGCCACAGGAACACAAAAGTTATGGGTTATTAGCTTTATTCCTCTAACGATATTTGTGTCTGAGCTAAACATATCAACCTCCTGGTTTGGACAAAAGAAAGGTCAGTGCTCACTAAAGTCAGAGGGATCCATCCCAGATTTCTAATATATATTTATTATATTATCTCACAACAATCCATCCAAAGATGTTGACCACAGAGCCACGATGCTAATGTGACATTTAACTCCAGCACAAATAATGCAAATGTTCCAGTGAGAGGATCTTTATCAGGATACAAGTAGAGATTAGATTTGACAGGATTTTGTTACAATGAGGTAAACTATAGAGACTCAGCTTTGCAAAGTCAGAAACATTTTTTTTTAAACTTATCAGACAAATGTTCTGTGAATGTGATTTTTTAAAACAAAACGGGCTCAAACTCATTTCCGTGGTGGCCAATCGGTGGTACTACTACTTCCGTGTTAGTTGGTGGCGCCATTTGGTCCCATAAAGACTTGTTCTCATTGATTTAAATTTGGAAAGCGATGTTGGTGAATCGGCGTATTTATATTTGTACCCTTTTTTTAAGGGTCTAAATGTTGTAAAATGCGCTACAATCCAGATCCAAAGTTATTTTCCCTCTCCATTCATTTGACTGGGCAAGAACAGACGTTACAGAGTCTACTGGAGACTTGGCTTAAATATTTGAGGCGGTTCTTAAATGTTGGAGGTGGGGCTTAAAGGCAGGAGGTGGGGCTTAAAGACGGGAGGCAGGGCTTATGAATGGGCGCCGCAGATCCGATATTTTTGCAATCAAGAGTCAGGCCATTTTGTTTCCACAGAGCAACTTTCACAGGAATGAACAGAGTCCCGCCTCCAGTGCTGTATCCAGTTCTCTTTACACATCTATGCAGAGGCTCTCCCATCAACACCTTTTCAACTTCTAAATGTGTGCTGGGTACCGGCCCAGCACTCACAGCCTGCCAGCCTCAGCTGCATCAATCCAAACAAACTCTGCAGCCGAACAACTTCAAACAGCCTCTCTGTGCTCCAAACATCCAGTGAGCGACGACACGTTTAGACAAAGAGACCCCGCTCACAGCGACGTGTTTACAGTAGACTGAGATTGAAAGAGAAACTGAGAAAGGTACGGCTCCGCTACAATCATCTCAGAGTCTCTTTATTTAGTTTAAACTAAACTCTATCACAACTTGCTTATAGTCACATAACTTTAGGGTTGTTTTCCGTTTTGGAAGGAGTACTTGGATCCGTCACTACGAAAAGTACAAATACTATGGTCTAAAAGTACACAAGTAAAAGTCGGGATTTAGAAATGTTAGGTAAAGGTAAAAAAAGTATTAGCATCAAAATGTACGTAATGTACAAAAATAATGTGCTGTTTCAGAATAATATAGTATTGTGATTTCTGAGTTTCTTTCACTGTCCTTTTTTCTGTAGAGGAAGTAAAGAAACCGGGACTCTGGATTTATTTGTTGTTTGAGGTGCAATATATGACTCAGCAGCTTCAAGACATGAAGACACTATTATTTTCAGCTTCGCTCTAATTTTGTCCGTAAGTGACGTTAGAGCCCTCATACTTTAGCTTTCTAGAAAAAAAACCTGATTACGGTATTCAAAATCTAAGACCATATCTAGTCTCATATCACAATAAATTGACCATTACTCTTACACATCACTTATGCAGTATTTATTTAAAATGCCTGTGAGTCTCTGGAAAGGCCGAGTCTATAAGCAGCGAGCTTCCCTTCTTCACTCAGATTTCCTCAAATATACGGAGCGTCTGTTCCAAGCTGCTTCGGTTCCAACAGACGTGTTTCTAATGTGATGGTACACACGGTGACGAAACAGTTTGTCAGAGGCCCAGAGGAAACTTCTCCAACAGAAAAACGACTTCATTAAACATCGAGCTGAAAGGAGGCAGCACAGAGCCAGCGCTGGATCCCACAGCAAGGACAAAGAGGGAGGAAGTGTGTGTGTGTGTGTGTGTGTGTGTGTGTGTGTGTGTGTGTGTGTGTGTGTGTGTGTGTGTGTGTCCATATAACTTATATTATAAACGTTAGATTTAGTCCTGTTGTTAACGATGTCTGTGAAATCAAGTGTCTCGTTAACAGGTTATTTATGGAGTTAAATTCAGAGCTGATGCTGCATTCAAGTCATGTAGGAATTCTAAGCTGCCAAGTGGGGGAAACAGTCAGTAAACACCAAACAAATACACAGATACTGGCACTCT
>NW_011368629.1:0-4509 GCF_000735185.1 Notothenia coriiceps | reverse complement strand
AAAAGCTGCAGAAACCAAAAGCTGCAAGAAGCTCAAAACACAACGAGACCAGGGGACACTAAAGAGTGACACACACAGCTGGGAGACCAGGGGACACTAAAGAGTGACGCACACAGGGGACACTAAAGAGTGACGCACACAGCTGGGAGACCAGGGAACACTAAAGAGTGACACACACAGCTGGGAGACCAGGGGACACTAAAGAGTGACACACACAGCTGGGAGACCAGGGGACACTAAAGAGTGACGCACACAGCTGGGAGACCAGGGGACACTAAAGAGTGACGCACACAGCTGGGAGACCAGGGGACACTAAAGAGTGACGCACACAGCTGGGAGACCAGGGGACACTAAAGAGTGACACACACAGCTGGGAGACCAGGGGACACTAAAGAGTGACGCACACAGCTGGGAGACCAGGGGACACTAAAGAGTGACACACACAGCTGGGAGACCAGGGGACACTAAAGAGTGACGCACACAGCTGGGAGACCAGGGGACACTAAAGAGTGACGCCATAATATCATGTGATCACATGGTTAAAATAAACCAATAAAACGTTTAAGGTTAGTTTCCAACAACAGAGACACTTTATAATATATATAAACTTTATAATCCCTAAACACCAACCAGCATATCGTTATGAAACGTTCTCTTTCTGATCCCCCATATACTTTTCTGTTGAACCCTTAAAGATCAAAACATCATGGCTCTTTCTACTGATCATGATTCCATTGTTGAGGTCTACTAGAATAGATTCACATTGTTCAATGTTCCAAACTCACATTGGTTTCTCAAACAGCATCTCTGTATAATATGTGTATTCACTCTCTGTCCTACACGGCTTGTTTGAGCTCCTGCCCCCCCCCCACTGTGCTCTGATTGGTCAGCTCGCCCACTCTGTTCTGATGAGTCCACCACCGTTACAGCTGAACATCAGTGATTATGTGTTACAATGGCGTTTCTTAGCAACCAGGAAATGACACCAGTAATGACAAACAGATGAGAATGCTGCGTGGGGTCTGGGTGCCGTGTTGGCGGGACGTTGCGGGCTCGAGGAGCGGACAGTGTGAGCTGGATTACTGGTGTAGTTTCCTGGTTGCTGCGTGGGGTCTGCATGCCATGCCAGCGGACACCGCAGAGCTCCGCGGTGTCCGCTGGCACGGCACTTGGTGTATATCCAGCATCCAGGGAAACACAGCAGGAAATCCACCTCACACTGTCCGCTCCGGGAGCCTCGCGGGGCGGACTCCTGAGCTGCTCGGGAGTCCGCCCTGGCAGAGGGTGTGCCTATTGTTCTATAGCTGTGTGCCAATTGGTCCAGACTTAGTGAAGTCAATAGGCCCAGGAAGAAAACAATGGAAAAAGAGAAATGTCCAACGAGGCGTTCTGGGCAGCATAGACAGGTCTTCTCTGTGTTAGACACAAGGGGACGGGTAATAACCGGAAAAGCATGACATGGGACCTTTAAACATACTGTAAATATAATGTATAGTCAAAGAGTGTAAGAAAGTAAAAAAGTGTTTCTTGATCTGTCTTTTGTTTCTGAGGTGCAATGAACGGTATATCCTGAGGGGAGATTTTTCTAAAAATCCATAAATTGCCCACTTATCTGAACAGTAACTTACAAACAGAATCCCATCCCTGTGGGTCGAACAGCACATCTGTTAGTTATCCTCTTCATCCCAATGTTCAGCTGCATTCAGGGACAATCTGACAACTTCATATCTGCTTCCAATTCGACGTAATTGCTTTAATTATCAGGCATTTTACAGACTTACAGGATTAACCTTTCGCCCTGCAGACATGAGTAAAGGGCAGCTGCTTTTTACTCAAAATTGCTTCAACACAACCTGAGGCCTCGCTCTGAGGAGAACCAGGAGGAGGAAGAGGAGGAAGAGGAAGAGGAGGAAACATCTGCTCTGATTGCCGACCTCTGCAGATTCTTCAGGTGTTTCCCTTCAGACACGACACATCAAAACGCAAGACTTTGGGTACTTAAAAAGCCATTAAGATGTTTAAATGTGTGTTTCATCAGATATGTTGAGTTTCTGTGCATGTAAATGGTCTGCAAAGGCTAAAATCCCAACGTTCTCCTTTAATTGTTTAGAATAAAAGGAAGACCATAACAAATGCCATATCAACTGTACTGTATACATTTTGTCTGTTTAAGCAGAAATTGGCCGCTTCTAGTTGAAATATCTAGACTTTTCATGAAGGGTCTGGTGATGTCATCGTAGAAAATGGAAAAAGGAGCTTGCTTTTGGCGGTTTGATAGACAGAACTATCATACGGTCTATGATCTACGGAAGTCAGATATTGCAATAATAAGCTCATTCGTACAAAGTGGGGGAGAAAGTATCCTCTAGTTTGTGCTCATGGTGATAAAAAAAATTTAAACAAAGAAATAGTAGCATGAACAGACGATAAAAAGCTAATTTGCAAAGCTAACCTGCCAAACAACAGCAGTTAGAGTGGTACTATGTTGTCCAGATATTGTATAAAAAGTCACAGGAGCACTTTTTGGATAAAATAATGAAATGAGGGTCTCCCAAACGCCCTGCCAGCAATATTTTACCGGAAAAAAATGCAACACATAGCAGGTAAAGAGAGAGATTCTTCCCTCAGCAGGAGGTGGAGACACATGTTGGCTTCAGGTGGACACAAAAATGTCGCTACTGTTGCTTTGTGGAAACAGGATGTGTAAATAGACATTTTATTTGTTATATTTACTTTTGTATAAAAGCTTTTATGCCCCAAAGTCACCTGAAAAGCCATTCATGCTGTGTGAGATTGACTTGTTAGTCATGTCTTTCACATTGTTGCAAAGCCCCGACAGATCTTAGTCTCTTTTACGCTCTTTTTTCCTTCTTCTTCTTCTTCTCTCACTTCTTTGCAGACTCTGGGGTCCCGACACAGTGCGGTACACCTCGACCCCCCGCCACCATTAGCTTGTAATGTCGCTGATCGAGGAATTTAAGCTCATTCTCCCGCTGCACTCAATGGAGGCTGATCTGGATAAGAGGATCAGACTAATGCCCGAAATGTAAAATGTAAATGTTCTGTAAATACTTGAAAAGCCTTGTTGAGGCCCATCGACTCCCTTTGTGCACGCCAACATCTGCCCAAAGCGTCTCCACATTCACCTGCTTAGACCCCCCCCCCTCTGCCAGTTAGTGAATGGGGGGGTAAAAAGGGAGGAGGACTTTGACAGACCTGCATCCCCTTTCATCGCTGGCCTTTTTCAGCACCACATTTCGGGTGTGATGCATTCAGAGGCTTCAAGAGACCATTAAAAGTAGTCTGATATTAAAACTGCTGCAAAAAATACACACTCAGCAACATGGAAAGCCAAAAACTGTAATAATATGCAGAATTTAAGTGTCATTTTGATAATTGAAGGGACTGTGGAGCCAAGATCTCACTTTTTTGTTATGCTCAGAGCTGTGAGACTTGTAGTCTACCATGTATAATGAGAGACAGCAGGAAAGTACAAGTTGACAGATGTCCTCTTAATCAAATCTGCGAGTAAATAAAACTCGATTGAATTAGATTGTTCCTAATTGATAACATAACTTTGTCACTTACTGTAAAGACTGTTTTGAAGGTCTGGTACTGCTACTTGTGCAGAAAGAACATTTGAAATTAGAAGACTTTCACCCTTTTTGGTATACATGTTAAAAAGGGTCTTTTGTGCTTTTTGGGACTCCTTTGTTTACTTCCAGAACATTGTGATATCACTTTGTAACACTCGCACTTCTAGGCTAGCACTCCAACACATTGTACGTGATAGGCTAATGGGCGGGACAACTCTGAGAGGTTGACAAATCACAACAAAGCCATCAGCAGGAGAGGACTCTTTAAAGTAGAGACACTACAAACTAATATACACCTGAACATCAGCAGGAGAGGACTCTTTAAAGTAGAGACACTACATACTGATATACACCTGAACATCAGCAGGAGAGGACTCTTTAAAGTAGAGACACTACATACTGATATACACCTGAACATCAGCAGGAGAGGACTCTTTAAAGTAGAGACACTACTTACAGTAGTATGTACTTTTTGGAGTATTGGAGGTTTAAAGTGAACATGTGTGATCCTGTTTCTGCTGTTTCACTTTTTGCTAGTCTCTCTTTCACAAGCTATCTTTACAAGAGGGCAGCGCTGAAATTAAATCAAAGAGCCAGACAGTGCTGGCCGGCACGGCAAGAAAAGGCTCATATTTTACTAGTGGAAAAAAACCTTCAATGAAAGGACACTTCATTGTAACTTTTCGGCGGCCATTCCTCACCTGACCCCCAACGCCTTCCCGAAGCTAAACTCCATATAGTTACTTATCTGCAGGGTTTTCAAAAACACAGTTTGTACAACACAGCGGGGAAACTCACAGCTTCTGACAGAGTCTGCCAAAGATTCACGATCCAGAGACGCGTCACTCTGAGTCTCCTGCATCTGGAAAGTAAACACATTCATCTCATCACCACAAACTCAAAGATAAGCATG
>NW_011368628.1:0-2310 GCF_000735185.1 Notothenia coriiceps | reverse complement strand
TCTTCATAATTATTGGAGGTCAGAGATGGTAAAAGTACACACATCCTTTACTCAGGTAGAAGTACAGATACTCGTGTTTAAAGATACTCAAGTCAAAGTAAAGAGGCTTTGAAATGTACTTCAGTAAAAAGTACCCATAACTAGCAGCTGTTTTAAAGAGTACCTGACCTCCCTTTATATTAATAGAACAATAATGTCATTGTTAGCTAATGAATGTTTCCATGCTGAACAACGGCAACATGACAACGTTTCCATTGGTCCCTCTTCTTTAGAGAAGACCAGGAAATGATGGATACACGGACTCCACTTCGAGCCATAGAATTATTAACAAAGCACTTATATACTAATAAAGGGCTGGCTTATCTAAAGCCAGTTGAGTAGCACTTGAAATGTTTGGCTCTATGAAACCTGATGTACTTTTATGATTCTGTTTTCTTCAAGTTTGTACTTGTTGGTCGAACACACTTATTGTAAGTCTCTTTGGATAAAAGCCTCAGCTAAATGTGATGTAATGTAATTCAAGTCAATAGGCACGCAGTGACTCTAAATAATTTAACTGAATTAGAACACCCATTTACTTTAGTGAACCATGACTAACATTGATCTCAACCTTTTCACGTTTTTTATTGTTGATGTTTCGTTTTAGTTTTTTGTGCTGTGATTTCAATCATCTGTTTGTCTATCATTTTAAATGTTTTTGTACGATTAATGATGTCTTATTCTGTAGGGGGGAGGGTTAAACGAAATGGACAACCTGCACACCTGTTTTGTTGTGTCTTTGACACTGTATGTGTTGTTTAAGAAAAAGGAAAATAAAGTAAAAAGAAAAAAGGAAGGTGAGAGATGAGGATCTGTCTGAGCTCTCAGAGCACTCACTGGTTCTGTCGTTGACCTCGAGCGCCTCGGGAACCTCTCCAGGTTCTCCGTTACCGGCAGTGTTGAAAGCGGTCACCCTGAACTTATATTTTCCGCCAGTCTTCAGGCCGGCGATCACCAGCCGGGTGCCGCGGATCTCCGTCTCTTTCGCCTGAAAACAGAAACAGGTCTCAGTTTCTACGATCAGCATCAGGGTCTCTAAAGTGTGAACGCTCTCAGGAAAGTGTCCCACCTTCACCCAGGCCTCGGTGCCCTCCTCCTTGGACTCCACCCAATAACCAATGATCTTGGAGCCTCCGTCCTTCAGGGGCGGAATCCAGTGCAGGTCCACAGAGGACTTGGTCCAATCAGAGATCTTGGGGGTGGGGGGAGAGGGCGGGGCTACAGGAGACAGACAGGTGTTAGCTTCCTGCTCGGTGTACAGAAACATGTGATTCCTCTAATCTCAGACACAGGATTTATATCTGAAGACTCGTTAAGGGTTTTCGTAACTTTTATTATGTTGTCTGGCAATTTAACTGTTTTTAATTAATTTCACATATAATTTAAATGTTGAAAAAATAATACATTCTGAGATCAATTTAACAATGATTGAAAATGTCTAAACTCTTAATTTATCCTGAAAAATGTTAACTTTACTTGTAAAAACAAACAAAAAACATGATTTATTCAAAAAATCTGAATATTCATTCAAATGTTAGGAATAATCTCAGACACACAGGATTTATATCTGAAGACAATAAATCGTTAAGGGATTATTGAAATTATAATTATATTGTCTGACAGTTTAACTGCTGGACAATTTTGTAACAGATTCACATACAATAAAAAAAAAAAGAATTCTGAGATGGATAAAATAACTGATTCAAAATGTCTGAACTCTGAATTTATCCATAAAATGACTTGTTTTTGCAAAAAATAAAAAAAATTGATTTTATTCTTTCTCTAATAACTGTGTTAATAATGCAGAGGCTCTTACAGATGGGGTCTCTGGCGAAGATGGGGTCTGTGAGGGCGCTGTAGGGCCCGGGCCCCGTGGCGTTGAGGGCGCAGACCCTGAACAGGTACTGCGAGCCCTCGATGAGCCCGCTCACGGTGAAGCTCTCGCCCATTCCCATTGGTCGGATCGGGTCCCGGGTCACTCGGGTCCAGCGCTTCCCGGTGGTCTCCTTCCTCTCCAGCCAGTATCCGGTGATGGGGGTCCCTCCATCTTCCTCAGGCTCCTCCCAGCTCACCGTCATGGCGTCCAGCGTCACGCCGCTCACCTTCGGCTTCTCCACCTGCCCGGGGGGCGCTGAGGGAAGAGGGGGGGGGACCTTTAATATCACTCATTATATTCAGTACATAACAACACCTCATACACTGAGGGAAGGGTGGGGCACCTTTAATATCACTCATTATATTCAGTACATAACAACACCTCATACACTGAGG
>NW_011368627.1:3248-7576 GCF_000735185.1 Notothenia coriiceps | reverse complement strand
ATATAAGACTATGAAAAATACGCAACTAGAAAGACTACAAATCCCAGAGTCGCGTAAGTGCTGTCATAACTGATGTATTCCCTCCAGATAGCTAAAAATACATTTACTTACTGTACTTACTTACTTTAACAAGATGCCTGTGTGCTTTGTACCAGGTTGTTATCATACCAGTAATAGTACCTCATGCTCGTTCTCAACACTAAAACAAAACATGAGAGTGTACCTTGTTAGCTAATGTTAGCTAGCTGACATTAACGTTACACATTACACTCGTGTTACTCACCGAAACCTTGTAAAGCCGGTCCCGCATGCTGGCTCTTACAGAACCGACTAACTCCCCTTTTTCGTATGTACAGCTCTCAACATGCCCAGACTTGTAGTGATTTTCACCTCTTTTAATACTTTTCGCCTCATTCTGAAAGAAAGAGGTGAAATGTACCAACGTGACGTATACAGTCTATGGTACCAACGTGACGGCCATCTTGGTGTTGGTGACGTGTGCAAGACCAGAGTTGTAGTTCATTGAGCGCTTCACACAAATAAATGTGTAACTTCACAGTTTTACGACACATTTTAATTTTTTTTGACTTGCAAAATTATCTTTAAATTGACAAACATCATATGTGTAATTCGTGGCACAATTCAAACGGGATCGAAATATAATCTTTCTCTACCCATTGACTTCAATACATTATTTTTCCGATATAAGGTCCCATGGAGGTCCACCGGAAGGGGAGGGACTTCGCCACTATATTGAGACTATGGTTCCAACCTACTGTGGTAGCCACGTGGTTGGGATGGGACTGCAGCACACATCTTCAACCAGTTTTTCTGTGATTGGATGTTTCTATATGATCATCTGTGGTTGGATATTTTACTATCCCTAGCTCTGGCGCCAAAATGTATGTTGGATAGGTTTTTTCTTTGCCATGGTTGTGACTCATTCATAAATGGGAATGTGTTTTACACTTTACAATAAGGCTCCCTTTTGGCAGTTATAAATGTTAGTAACTCATTCATAAATGGGTATAAGAGATGCCAAGAAACATCAAGATGGAAAGGGGGAGAATCAACTCAGTGAGCAACAGATACCAAGGATGCTGGCTGATGAAGAAGACGAGTTAAGCTCAGTAGCCAATATAAGGCTTAGCAGTACAGATAAATGTGGGCTCACTATTTGACAGGCAACCGGTCACAGTTGCCCTGTTTATATCATGTCTTATAAAAGCTTATTAATGATTTATAACGTGTTCACAACCTAATTAATAAGTGAATGACAAACTATCCGTAAACCCTTTATAAGGGTAGTCTTATTGTAAAGTGGTACCCCGGTCCCAGTAGGTTAAGATAACCTGATGTGAACCTCAACTCCACCTCCATTTCCTTGAACGCAATTGTGGTTATCTGTTTTTACTGTAAAAAGTCTCGTAAGTAGGTTATGTTGGGGACATTTCTCCCTGATGGTTGGGGTCAGAGGGTCAGCCAACCACCAAGAGTGGCAGCTGTCATTTGACTGATGTCCAATGTCCCTTTACCCACCAGGAAGTGGAGGTGTGTGTGCTGGAGGCTGTGGAGTGTGTGGTTAGTTGGCCGGTCAGCGGTGGGCCCAGAGTGGTCTGGCTCCAGATACCACGGAGCTCTCAGCAGCAGTGGCAGCCCAGAGCACTGACTGATAGTGGGCATTATCATTTGTTAAGTGCCCTCTTCGCCTTTGGTCAGGAACACTTAACACTGCCTGTGGTCACTAAATGCTGCTGGACTGCCGGTAGCAAGGTAAAATATTCATTGTCGTGGAGTGGTGGTTTTCCTCTGCACCAAGGCTAAAAGCCTGGCTTGGTTTTGTGTTTTTAACCAAGGCTCTAAAACCAGGCCGCACAGGAGTGGCCTTTTACTGGACAATGTAATGGACCTCAATAGTATCCGCGTAACTTACCACAAAATCACAGGCATCGAAAGATTCTGCCACAATGTGGAAGGTTGGAAAAATAAAGGGCAAAATATGGAAAGAACTGTAAAATAAGGACAATGCCTAAAATTGCTTTTGTTGATAGATTTGACATGATAAGCAACATCCTTTCTATATTTGACATTTTGCATGCTTGCACTAAATTGAACGCTGACGTGAGCGTGGTTGGATTTTTGGTTTAAGAACATACTGTATGTTCTTTTCGAAGGGGGATTTTTAAACTCCCAGTCCAAGAGAAATATATTTATGTAGGTCAGCAACCTTTGGTTTTCCCTATTATCAGTGAATCAGTGAGTCACCTGTGGTTTGCTTGCCTTTGGAAGATGTTGCTGCTGTTAAACTTTATGAGTGCAGTCACATCCCTGACAGCGGGGGGACTTCCCAGAAGACCCCTGCAGCCTGTCCCTCCAACCAAACCGCGTGGCATTTACTACTGTGTCAACTATGCTGAAAAGAATCTGCAAATGTTCATTTGCTGACTTTTGGTTCTGTGTCTGTTGTGGCCACTCTCTGCTGCAGTGCTGCATTATTGGCTGTCATGTCCGAGAGCAGTTGAACAGACCCTCCGTTTTGCTTGCTTTCAATGGGTTTGACAGAGGTGCTCCCACCTGTGGTGAGTCTGGCATTTAGCAGCCCATAAACTTCTCCCCCCTCTTTCGCTCTCGCTCTCAGACATGCACACACAAACACGCCGCAGTTAGTATCAGGTGCTTGTCTCTGTGTTTCCAGTTTCGTCTTAGTCCCAGTTCGGCTGCAGCCTATGGTGTCAGAGCACCACAGAACCGAGACTGTAACCGTTAGAGGCGAGGGTGGTTTCTCCCCCAGTGGCCTCAGACTGACTTGAGCTGAGGCCTGGGAGTTGTGGGGTTCTGGTTGAGGGGATCCCTGCCCCAGAGGGTGCTTGGTGGCATCCTTGGTCAACCTAGGCGCAGCTCACAGGAGGCTTGAGGCAGAGCAGAAGCCAGGCTGTGGCAGGTGTGGCTATGGGATATGGGAGGAAACTGCCGCATGCATGGCCACACACTGCTGGTGCAAGATGCAATGCTTCCTGGGCTCTGCAGACATTAACACGGTCATAGAATTATCTATGAATGGATTTATAACAGATTTATCTCTGGAATTAAATGAAAAACCAGGTGTAATCCACACACTTATATCACTTTTAGTCATACCAAATAAATATCAGAAAAGTATGAAGGAGATTGCGGTAGAATATGTATATCATATTAAGTGTTACAGAATCCATGCAGGAAAAAAAGGCAACTGAATAAAATGTATAGCATACGATGTCAGTATAGGACATATGTTGGATTTATCACCCATTCAATCATTGCCTTCAAAACTGGATATTAACTGAAACAGAAATGTCTTCAAACATAAAAAAGAGAAATGCAGACTTGAAGATGAAATTACATCTGTGTTTTGAACAAAACAAAAATCCGGAGACATCAGGCACGAGCCATACAACCACGAAGGCTCACAGGAGTGAGTGAGTGAGTATGCATTTACTTTAAGATGATTTACCCAATATTTGATAATGATCATTTGTCATTAGGAAACCTCCCGGAGAGAAGAAAATGAAAGCTGAACAATAAACCTCAGTGAGGGTCTGAGTAACAGGAGGTCAGGAAGCATGATTGTAGTGTGACTCCACTGAAACCACTCTGGAAGGCTCTGTCAAACCTTTGTGGTTGTTATGTCTAAAGAAATGGAGATTTTCAAGAACAAATATTTCTACTTGAACATCTGCGGTTGATAACTTGTAAATGGCCCACACACTTCCAACCTCAACACACACACACACACACAACTACAGGGAGAGAGTTAAAGACAGGGTGACGTTGCTGTGGTTTTCTAAGACCAGGTGAACCTACGCCACTGTTTCCATGACAGCAGATGAACACAGTGACGGCAGAGCTGTTTGTTGGCTTGTGTTACGTCAAGGAAAGCTGCCGATGAACTTTAAATGACCTTCCATACATGATTTAAAGGTCCCATGTCATTATTTTCCGGTTATTACCCGTACCCTTTTGTGTTATGAAGGTTTGTATGCATGTAAACGGTCTGCAAAGTCACAAACCATCAAAGTATACCCTGTAGCGAGTAAAACTCTAACACAGAAAAATACCTGTCCATGCTTCCCCAGAACGCCTCGTTGGAGATTTCTCTTTTTCTTCCTGGTACTAAGTGACGTAACGACGACCCAAATGGACCAATCCGTGGAGCTCCTCACACACACACACACACACACACACACACACACACACACACACACACACACACACACACACACACACACAATGAAAGCTGAACAATAAACCTCAGTGAGGGTCTGAGTAACAGGAGGTCAGGAAGCATGATT
>NW_011368627.1:0-3214 GCF_000735185.1 Notothenia coriiceps | reverse complement strand
TGATAGTGGAGCCTCGCAGCGCGGCAAAACTGTGCTAGTGGAGCCTTGCCGATGGGGCTCAGCACCCTTCCCGCGTCCATTCGTGAGGTCTCGCTTTCATGAAATTCAGTGATTACACATACTATACAGAGATGCTGTATGAGAAACCAATGTGAGTTTGGAAAATTGAACAATGTAAATCTATTCTAGTAGACCTCAGCAATGGAATTATGATCAGTAGAAATGGCCATGTCATGGGTCCTTTAAGTACGAAGAAATATTCTGCTATCATAGATATTTAGTTTAAAATTGGTTTACCTCATGAAAAGTATTTTTTAAATTATTTGGGTTTCTTTTATATTAGTTGTTTGTGCTAATACTCTGCTATTATACATATTTTATTTAACATTGATTTCCATCAAAACATTTAATTCAAAAAACTCTTTAAAAGTGTTTGACTCAAATAAAGAGTTGCATCAATCAGAATGAATACTGTAGTTAGCATCTTTTATTTGTTTTGCTAATTTGTTAGCTTGTAGCTAGCAGTGGCTGACACATCGTTAGTGCATGTGCAACAAAATATCAAGGTGGATTCTTTGGTCATATAGATGAAGGAAGCTCCGGGATATGGTTTGCATGCAACAAGGCCCACATTTGTATGCATGTTGTCTGCCACAACTTTAACCATGATAATGCAAACTTTGCATATTAGCAGCTTTGAAAATGTGTGATATGCCTAATCTAGCGTGGGAAAAATCACCTCTCTTTTTGAGTGGAGGGGATCTTTAAGTTGCACCACTTTCTACGAAAGTTGCATCAATGTGTGTGTGTTTCTGAGAGTGTGAATGATGGTGAGGAAATGATAGAGATGTATTAAGTAGAATCTCTTTAAGTAGAATCTTTTTGCTGCAGGCTGACATATCTACATGTTAAAAGACATGTTATCATGCTGAATCCTGCTCTAATTCACGTGTTTGAGGATGTAACAGATGTCTGGTCATAGGTGCCACCACTGTCATCACTATGAAGACTACATTCCCACGCTGGTGGCCGTCTGCGCAACACAAGGGCCGAGTCACGGTCTTTCTCATGAAACCACGGCAATGGCCATCAAAAAACCAATAACTTCCTCAGCGCGTCGGCTCACTTCCGCCTTCTGTGTATGGGGACCTTCTGTTACCATGGTTCCCGGGCCGGCGTTTGCGTGCGAGCAACTTAGACAGCCGTCTGGGGTTTCTCACACACACAACAGGAAGACGCTGGTCGTACTTCACAACCGTTTCTCACTTCTGCCTTCTTGATTTAGGGAAGGCTGGGGGAGATGCACAGACACAACACACAGCAACTGTGAACAGCGGTGCAAGCTCACCCCCCCCCTCATAAAAAAATATAAAAAAAGATGCAGCCATTGATGTGTAATAGTGATGATTCATTCTGATCAGCACTGTTGCCCAAACTGAAAGTAACAGCTCTTAGTTTAACGCGTAGGAAAAATTGTGTTTGTTATATGACTTGTTTAAATACACCAGCAAATCTTTCTTATTTATTTTTTTGAGTTATTATGCTGCTTGGTTACAATGTCCAACAAATTAATGCATTTTTAAGACATTTAGACACAAACGTGTCAACAGTATTTGAATAACAGCATGCAACTATTCAATTACTGTTGAAATTGTTGCAAATAAAATTATACGATTATGCAATTATAAGGCAGTGTCATCTGCATACGTGATATCCCTGCTCTCAAATGGTCGCTGTGTGCGAGGGCCTGGGATCTTTTCACTGAGCCCGGGGCTGATCACAGATGTCGGTTTGGAAGGATGTATATGTTCCTCATTAGCATAATGGAAACATTGAGCTAACAAGTGAGACATTGCTAAAACCACAAGTGTTGGATGAGGTGATTCACATCAACCTCTCATCCCCAGGCTGTTGACCGTGGGCTTCGACAACTTTGCTTATGTAAACTCTGAGTCACTCCACTGAACTAGTGCAGCCTGAAAGAAACAATTGAAAATGTGGAACGAGATTCTGTCTTATATTACATTTATCTTATCTTGTTTATTGTATCAAAGGTGTCTCAATGGAGGGAGTGAAACTGCATGAACCTTTCCTGTCAAAACAGTTCTGGCAGGATTTAAAATCACAAATATACCCAACCAGATCAATCTTTAGTCAGTCACTTGAAGTGTTGAAATACAACCGCAGCTCTCTTGGTTGAAGTCACAAAGTGCTTCTCTTAAGAGCAAGAAAAAATGGAAGATGCTGAAATATCAAGGTGCCAAGTAGTTAGCCAAGTGCAAATGTTAAGCAACCATAAGAGTAGCCTTGGCTGCTCAGTGGCTGTGGGAAAGTGCAGAGCATGTCTGTCGCATGGTTAAGTCTTTCTCAAAGCAGCAGAGTCGTGAAGCCACAGAGAGGCAAACTATACTGTAAACTCATACCGGAACCCGTCTGCGGCCGGAGCGCTGCCAAGGCAAGTCTTCCTCATGCCAACCTGTCTCTGATTTCACTCAACGACAGCAGGCAGGTCTGCACTCTGCACATAACAAACAAACCTGAAACACATTCACACACACTGAAACCTTTCAGCAAAATTTAACATCACCTCAGAAAAGAAACTCTACCCTTCTCAATGTATTTTATATATTTTATAAGCACAAATTTAAAGTTGTGAGAGGTTGCCGACATTCCATCACGAATATTTTATATCATGGCTTATTTTGTCGGAGGACTTGGGTTTCAAATGATGAATATCGCAGTCAAACTTGAATTAGAATGCATATTTCTTTCCCTCTTTCCACACAGTTTCGTTTTTAAACTTTTGCACTGCAGCCTAAGGACACAAAAGAGCTTAGCAAATATTAGCTTTCCAGCCATGATGTCTGCTTATTGACGAAATGCACCCAATCGGGCCACCAATGATTATTTACATTTTCAGTTATGCACTTGGATAATAGAATAGTCGTTGTATCTATTAAATGTCAGAAATGGTGAAATGAAAAAGCCCATGGTGACATGTCAAATGTACTGACTTGTCCAGAGCTCAAATATATAGAATTACTGTCCTAAAGAACTAGAAGATATTCACATTAAAAGCGGGAACCAGAAATGTTTGACTAACTTGGCCCCTATTATGCTTTCTGGGGTTCTCCTTTTCCTCCCGCAGGTTTTTGTGCAAGTAAATGTTCTGCAAAGGCTAAATTCCCAAACATTCTCTCCCACATAGCCCCCC